>NW_004955562.1:683419-705169 GCF_000276665.1 Chinchilla lanigera
ATCAAACTAGTAATCATTAACTGTTCCTTTCAGTAAAGCACTAGAAGACAGTAGTACAACTATGTCAGCTATCCTGTATATACATACATACATAATTTCCCCTTCTTTCCCTTCTGTTTTCCCACACCTTGTACAGCTTCCTGTGTTTCACTTCCGCTGACACATCTCTATCCTCGTGCATCACTTGTTGTAGGGTGGTGTGGGGTGCTGTTGGCTGCCCCTCTGGTCCTGCCACCACTGTGGAGACAGCCCAAGACTGCTCAGTTCCATTTCAGTATCCTCTCCTGTGGAGGGAGTGCCAGCCTCCCACTTGCTATGCCATGGTGCAAGGGTGCTTAAATCCCATGCATCAGCATCCATCTCTTAAGCTACTGGTCATGGGGTGGGTAGGGTTACACTGTTTTGCTCTCTACCTTCACCACTACCACCACCGCCATTGCCACTGTGATCCCCAACTTTGCTGACCCACTGCTTCTGCTGCTGCCTCAGACACAGCTCAAGTCTGATCGGTTCTACTTCAGTCTCCTCTCCCACAGGAGGACTGCCATCCTTCCACTCTTTTCCACACTGCAGTTCAAGGCTGTTTAAGTCCCATACTTCAGCATCCCTCTCTCAAGCCACTTGTCACAGAACTTGTTTTAGTAAAATATAGACTCATTTGTTTTTAATCAAGTTTTGTAAGTGTAACCAACAGCATTTAAATATGTGAAGAAATCATTGTAGCTTTAGACACAGAAAGCGTAACCTTTTAATTATAGCCAATTTAAATGTATATTAACAATGGCTTTAGATGACTCATGAAAACCAAATCATAACTTTTAAATTCTAAACTATACAGTGGTCATTTAGTTCGAGATCATAATCATTTCCATTCTGGAAAAATGGCCACATTTGTGTTCATGTAGGAAAGATGGATGTGGTAATGTTTATCACCTGATGAAGATTTCTCAAATAAAAAAAATTTCCAAATGCTTCTGTTTGCAAACCAAATTGCAAACAAGTGTGTGTGAACTGAGATACCACTGTTGACAGTATCTGTAACCAAGGGAAAACTCTTATATTATTGTCAATGGACAATTGGCATTGCCTTTATAAAACCAATCATTTGATATTATATCAAGTAGCTAACAAGTTGGATGGAAATACGTTACCAACTTTAAATATATCTTTATTTTTGCCTTGTTAACCGTTTATCCTAAAAACAAAGGTATTTGGGCTCTATTATGAGTGCTTACACCAATTAAACTAGAACATGTACCTGGAAACTGACACATAGAAGCACATTCAGCAACATAATCACATATAACACTTATGCTATCTAACTGTCTTTTGTTTATAAGTCCTATATAAGCCTTGAGACTATCAGTCCTTATCTTTAATATCTTCAAATAAGTTTAGTCAACCTGAAAACCTACATAAATGCTCTTTCTATGGAAATCTAGAAAAGAGCCAAAAAGAAAAAGAAAGTGTTAAATCCTCAAAATATTTTTCTTAAACAAAGTAGCTGCAGGTGCTTTGATTGATTATTAACACTCATTAAACAAACAGCGAAACGTACACAAGATGATTTCATTTGAATCAGAATGCACTGTCAGATGTATTTGGATAGGTTCAACTACAATAACCATTTTATAATTTTTAGGTTTGAAACTATAAATAGACTAGTCAGAACTTTTATTATGGGTCAATGAACAGATCTCCTGTAATAAGACTCAGAAGAAAAAAAAATCCTTTTACACCTGTGAAAGTAATGACTTTTTAAAGAGAGACACTAGGCTGACAGTTTATTTGATTGGAATAACAAGCTATACAGGGTTTTTACCCTTGGTTTGATACCATAGTTGTTTGATTGTCACAGTTGATAGCCAAACTGCTGTTTTGATAGCCACATGTATCTTTTCCCTCTAACGGGACAGACTTATAAGTTAACTTCAACTATTTCTAGGGGATGTTCAGGCCAGGTTTATGTATAGAAGGAGATTAAATAAGACTTTTTGTATCTAAGTATGTATTCCAAACTGTAGGGGAAGAAGGCCTGTCAAGGTGCCAATCTACCCTGGAATAGATGTCTACCTATGACAGTTTCTTCCAGTTTTGAAAGAAACAATGGGAGGGAAGGCATCCCTATCTATCCCCCTTGCTCTATTCCCATTCCTATTGCCAGTGCTGGCAAACTATAGGTATGAAGAAGTGGCCAGAACCAGGTTAGCCATGTGCTCCCATGTTCCAAGGCCTCATTTCTCATGATCCTTGGACCATAATTAGCCATAGATTTTCCCTTTTAATAACTTTAGTTATCCTATCTCTGAGAATGGTAGTCAGCCTGGCTAGATGTTCTGCAAAAAAGTCATGGGAAGATAGAGGCAGTCCTCTGGGGACTGGGGCTGTGGGCACACTTCAATAGCTGTTTCTGCTTGAAAATGTCACTAAGAATATTTTTTCATTCTATCAGTGAACTTATCTATGCTATAAAATCTGTCAGTTTGTCTCATGAAGCAACATTCTCCAAGGGAGAGGGAAATGAAAGGAGTTAATGTACAGTTCTGCCTAAAGGAAGAAAGGCTGATAAATTTGGGCTAAAACTTTTGCATTTATTCTTTGAGAGTTTGAGGATAAAATCTATACCAGATTTTTACATTGTGGCTCAGAAAGAAGTGAAGGTCAGTTTCACTTTGGAAGAGTTGCAGTGAGGGTGGCAACTCACCATTTCTGGGTTCCGATCACATGGAGTATTGTTTTCCATCCTTTGACTTTTAGTCTATGAATTTCCTTTTGACTTAAATGTGTTTGTTGTGTACAGCATACTGTTGGATTTTGTTTCTTGATCCACTCTGCCAGTTTACTTCTTTTGATTGGTAAATTGACACTACTTATCTTAATGGCTGTAAGTGATACGTAGTGACTTATCTTTGTCATGTTATATTCCTGCTGTTGGTTCTCTGTTGAATTACTTCCTCTGCTGGCTCCTTTCTATTGTCATTCTTGAAATTATGATCATTTTTGTCTCTTTCTAGAATAACTTTTAGTACTCTTTCTATGTTTGTTTTTGCACTCATGAATTTTGTTTTTGTGCTTTATGGTGGAAATAATTTATTTATTTCTCCATTAATTTTGAAGGATAGTTTTGCAGGGTACATTAATCTGGGTTGGAAGTTGTTTTATTTCAGGATGTGAAATATTTCAGTCCAAGCTCTTCTTGACTTGATGGTTTGTGTTAAGAAATCTGTCATGATTCTGATGGGGTTTCCTGTATAGATGATCTATTTGTTTTCTCTAACAACTTTTAATATTCTTTTCCTTTATTGAATTTCTGGGATCTTGATTATTATATATCTGGGTGTAGATTTATTTTGGTTATGGTTAATTGGAGTTGTATATGTCTCACTTACTGTATTTCAGATTGCTTTTACATGCTTGGGGAATTTTTTGCTATTACTTCTGCATATAATCATTTTATGTCATTTGTATTGACTCCTGCTGTTTTGCTGATACCCATTCATCTTACCTTGTCTTTCTTTGCATAATCTTGCAGCTTTTGAATTATTTCCTGGTTCCTTGTTATGTTTAAGAGATCCTTACTTTCACAATTCATAGCTGCAAGGCTGTCTTCAAGGTCTGACAGTCTATCTTTAGCTTCATTCAAGTGGCTTAGACAGCTTTAAATGGAATATTTAATTTACTGGATATTTGCATCTGTTTCATGCATTCTAATTTTTCCTCTGTTGTTTTTTCAAGGTTTCCATTATTTTTCTCTGTTACTCTATGTTTTTATCTATGTAATTTTTAGACGTACTGAGCAAGTCTTTCATTACTATTGTTTCATGTTTTACCTGAGAGATTATTTGTGATCTGATGTCTTCTATGGCCTGATGGATTTTTTTCTTTACTTCAGTTGTTATCTTTACAGAAATTTAGGTTTTATTACTTCCTAGCTCTTCCTTGTTGGTGTTTCCTGGACTTGTTCTTGGTTGGGTGGAAGTCTGAGCTTGCATTTTTCTTCTTCGTTTTGTCATTTTAGAAGATCCAGAGGTTCCCTGCAGCTCAGCTTCACTCCCAAGTGGGAGTGGTGGGGCAGGAACGCAAAAGTCCCTGATGTTCAACATGGTCTCCTGTGATGGTGTAGGGGGCCAGTTGCAGTAGCCAGTGCTACTGAAGCTTTCCAGGGCTCAGCTTGTGTTCCATCCAGGTGGGGATGCGGTGGGTGCATGCTTACAGAGGCTCCAGAAGCTGTCTGGGGCTCAGTCTGGTCCCCATGCTAGCGTGGGAGGGATGGGTGCAGGGTCATCAAGGCTATCAAAGCTGTCTGGGGCTCAGCTTGGCCCCCCAAAATGTGTAGGGAGATGGAGCATGGTCACTGACGTTCTCAAATTGTCCAGGACCCAGCCTGATTCCCATACTGGTGGGGGAGGTGTGAGAGTGTGGTCACCAAGGCTCCTGAAGCTGTCCGGGGCTCAGCCTGGCTCCCACACCAGTGGGGGAGGGGAAGGGGTGGCTCACCAAGGTTCCCACAGCTGTCCAGGCTCAGCCCAGCTCCTACAAGTGTGTGAGGGTATGTGGTTACCGAGGCTCCCAAAGTTGTCTGGGGCCCACCTTGTCTCTCAAGCACCATTTATTAAACAGACTATCTTTCTTTGAGTGAAGGTTTTTGGCCCCTTTGTCAAAGACAAGGTGGTTGAGTGTATTTGGAGTTCATTCCTGAAACATAATCTGTTCCATTGATCTTCAAGTCTGTTTTTTTTTTTATGGTACCATGCTGTTTTTATCATGGTAGCTTTGTAATATAACAAGTCAGGAATTGTGATGCCTCTTTTCTTGCCTTTGGTGTTCAGAATTGCTTTGACATTATAGGTCTCTTCTGTTTCCAGATAAATTTAACTTTGTTTTCTCTAATTCTTTGAAGTATACTGTTGGTACTGATCAGGATTGCACTAAATTTGTATAGCAATTTTGGAATTATGGTCATTTGTAGTGTGTTTGTTTCTTCTACCAGAGAATAAGATATACTTTCCATTTTCTGATACCCCTTTAAACTCCTTTTTCAGAATACTATAGTTTTGAATGCAAAGTTCTTTTACCTCTTTTGTTAGATTAATTCCTAAGTATTTACTTTCATTTTTTGATGCAATTGCAAAATATGTGATTTCCTTAAATCCTTTCTCAGTGAGTTTCCTGTTTGTGTGCAGGAGTTCTACTGATTTTTGAGAGTTGACTTTGTATCCAGGTGCACTACTGAATTTGGTTATCAAATCAAGAAGTCTGTTGTTGGAGTTTGAGGGGTCTTTTATATACAGTATCATGACATTTTCAATGAATGATAATTTAATTTCTCCCTCTCTTAACCATTTTTCTTTTATTTATTTTGCTTGTCTAATTGCCCTGGTTAATTTTTCCAGAACTCTATTGAATAGGAGAAGTGATTGTGGGCATCCTTGCATTGTTCCTAATTTTAGTGTGAAAGCTTTCAGTTTTCTGTGTCTTTGACAGTATAATGTTTTTGCCTTAGGATCTATTAATATGATGGTTTATATTTATTGACTTGCCTATGTTGACCCATCCCTGCATCATTAAGATGAATCCAACTGTATTATATTGTATAATCTTCTTGATGATTTGCTGCATTCTGTTTGTCAGTATCTTATTGAGAATATTTTCATCTATGCTTATTAGGAAGATTGGTCTGTAGTTTCTTTCTGGATTGGATCCTTCTGTGATTTTGTTATTGGAATAATGCTTACTGACAGGAATGAATTTGGGAGAATTGCTTTCTTTTGAATTTCCTTAAAAAGTTTAAGAGCTAGTGGCATTAAATCTCCTCTAAATTTCTTACAGAATTCAGCAGTGAATCCAGTAGGACCTGGGCTTTTCTTTGTTGGTACAATTTTAATTCCATCTTCAACTTTATTGATTAATATTGGGTTATTCATAACATCTGTGTGTTTTTGATTTAGTTTTGGTAGTTCATGTGTGCATAGGTATCTGTCCATTTCTTCTGTGTTTTCCATCTTATTAGATACAGGTTCTCAAAGTAGGTATTGATAATCTTTTGTAATTCTGCAGGATCTGTTGTGATTTCACCATTTTCATTCCTGATTACATGGATTTGAGCCTTTCTTTGCTTTTTTAAAGGATGTCCAAGGGTTTGTCTATTTTATTTACTGTTTCAAAGAATAAACTCTTCAATTTACTTATCCTTGTATTATTTTCTTAGTCTCAATTGCATTAATTTCTGCTCTGAGTTTTATAATTCCCTACTTTGAATGACCTTTGGGTTTAACTTGCCCTTTTTTGTAGTAGCTTGAGGTTCAATAAGAATTTTAGTTTTTTGAGCTGATTCTGTTTTTCTGGTATGGAAATTCACTGTTGTAAATTTCCCTCATAGTCTTGCTTTCATTGCATTCCATAAGTTCCAGTATGTCATCCTGGTATTGTTCAGTTGTATAAACTCTCTAATTTTACTGGTTGTTCAAGAATGCATTATTTAATTTCCATATATTTATGCAGTTTTTATGGTTTCTTTTGATATTGATTTCCAATTTTATTGCACTATGATCTGGTAATATGCATGGGAGAATTTCAGTTTGTGTTGGTTTGGGGCGGCTTATTTTGCAAGGGGAACAACATAATACAGGACACATACTTTATATGATTATTTATAAGTCACCCAAAGGACAGTATACAAAAGAGTGCAGGAAATCTGTCCACACACTAAGACCAAGGAATCCAGCTGAGGGCGTGGATCCCACAACAATGTCCTACATAAGTTGAGCTAAATACCCAGAGCTCATAATAATGCCTCCCATGAATCCAACTGGAGGCCCAGAACCCATGACAACGTCCCATGCAGGCCTGTTTCACGGATCTGCTGGAAAGGCCCAAAGGTCAGTGGTGGAATCTACAAAGTCTATGCCAGCAGGAAGAAGGATCTGTGCTAGCAGGCTAAGGGATCTGCACTGGAGCCAGGAAGTGATGCTCAGAAGAACCAGGGCACCCCCAAAAGGTACCACGGCCATCCTCGGCAACTGTGAGGTCCCGAGCTCCTCCGGTGATCAGGATGGCCGAGTTCCCATCAGGGAAGCCAATGCAGCAAGCTTTTCCAAGAGTCGGGCAGTGCATCATCTTCCCCTCTGGAACCAGGAAGCTATGCTCAAGTAAGGACCAGAGCTCCCCAAAGTGAACCAAAGCCATTCTCAGTGCCAGCGAGGTCCCCAGCTCCTCGGAGGATGAAAACAGCCAAGTTCATCAGGAAAGCCAGCTCGCCACAGCCTCTCTCAGCTCCCAACAGCTTCTCTCAGCTCCCAACAGCCTGCTTCTTCTTCTCCAGGTCTGCCTCTTATACTGCTGGCAACAGTCCTCAGGTGGGCCTCCCACACCCAGCACCACTCACTCAGTTCAGCTGGGGGTTATAAGTTGACCACCACTACACAGTTCCTTTGAATTTTTTATATTCTTTGGTTGGAACTCTTTGTAGATATGTATTAAGTCCATTTGTTCAAAGGTTGAGTTCAGTTTTGATATTTCCTCATTTATATTTTTGTCTAGTTGATCTGTCTGACAGTGGGGTACTGAGTTCCTTGATTAAAACTGCTTTCTTGCTCGTTTGATTTTCCAAGTCTGGTAATATTTGTTTAATATAGTTGTGTTTGCTGGTATTTGGTTTGCATATATTTATGATTGTTATCTTTCCCTCTTCTATTGATCCCTTTGTATCTCTTGATCAATCTTGGCTTGAAAATCCATTTTGTTTGCAAATAGAAAAGCTAACCTTGCTTTATTCTGGTTTCCTTTCACATGTGGTATTCTTTTCCATCCTTTGACTTTTAGCATATGAATTTCTTTTTTAATTAAACGTGTTCCTTGCATGTAGCATACTGTTGAGTCATGTTTCTTGATCCTTTCTGCTATTGTGTTTCTTTTGATTGGTGAATTGAGGCCATTTACATTGATGACTATAACTGACAGGTGTTGACTTGTCCTTGTTATATTATTTTCCTATTGGTGTTTCCTTTCTTTCTCCTCTGTTTATTTGCTTGTCTTCCTTGGTTGATTCATTCTATTGGGGTTCATGGAATTGTAGTCTTTGTTATCTCTTTCTAGATTATTCTTCAGAACATTTTGGAGTGCTGGATCGGTGGTTGTGAATTTCTTCAATTGTTATCTTTGCATGATCTTATTTCACCATCATTTTTGAAAGATAATTTTTCAGAGAACACCAATCTGGTTTAAAATTTGTTTTCTTTTATGGAGTGATATAATTCACTCAAAGCTCTCTTTGAATCAAGTGTCTGTATTGAGATGTCTGCTGTGATTCTGATGCAGTTTTCTTTACAGATGATATTTCTTTTCTCAAACACTTTTTAATATTCTATTCTGTTGAATTTCTGTAATGTTGACTATTAAATTCCTTGTAGTAAATTTTTAATATGGCTCATTGGAATTCTATATGTTTCACTTATCTATAGATGTCAAATTCTTTTTACATGATTGAGTTTTCTGCTATTACTTCTGTGAACTCCTTAAGAAATGATTACTTTAGATATCTTCTAAGTGTAATTGATTTCGGTTTTTAAGTCTTTTGCAAGATCCTACCACTTCAATTTATTATATATGAGAAGTTGCTGCCTATTTGTCCCAGCTCCTCGATTTTTGGCTATGGCCTACAGTATTGCTTTTTGACCCACAGGCTATTTCAGTCTTGGCATACAAAGAAGTATAACTGATTGGAATAATTTTGTCACCTTGGTTAAAGTAATACAGTTAGTAATAACAATATCATGAGGCACAGCCAAGAAAATGAGAAACTGGTAACTATGTTTTTGCCGCCTTTAACCTTATGAACAAGATTTGTAGTCATATAACAAAATCTAAAACAAACCAGAAAGTCCTATACAGGAAAAAAATCCCCTCAATAGAGAAATTTTATCCTCAGAGGAGAAAATTTAAAAAGGTTAACAGGAAAAAATAGAGAAGTAGAAGAAGAAGAAATTAAAAGCAAGACTGAAGGAGAAAGGAAGATTATACAAATTTTTTTGAGACTGCGTAGAACACAGGAGTGAAACATAGAAGAGGAAAAAAACAAGAATCAATGTTTACACTCATGGATAAACTAGAATATATGAGAGAGAGAGAGAGAGAGAGAGAGAGAGAGAGAGAGAGAGAGAGAGAGAGAGAGAAATTGATTTCCGTCTTATTTCAAGCCTGTGGTTATCTTCTCAGGTCTATAGTTTTGTGGCAGTGTTCACTTCAGTGCGTGTCTTTGCTGTCAGTTGTAGACAAAAGAGGTACATAGAGACCAGATCAGTATTGTATGATTCCTGCAAGCCTGCAGTAATTTTAGAGTAGGGTGCTCTGTAATCCCAGTGAGCCTGCATTAAGAATAGTGTAGAGTATCAATAGAACTCAGCAGAAATTCAGTATTATCCTGGTCTTTGGTTGTATGCCTGTGACATGAGTTGTTCAGCCCTCAACACCATGGGTATTTCTTATCAGTTTGGCCTTGGCTCCCCAATCTTGAACGTCTTCCAGGGCTGCAACTCACCCAGACAGTGGGAACCCTGATATGAAGCCAACCCATGCCTGTTTCAATTCCCTGGTTCAGTTAGTCTCACCCCCAAATAGTATCCAGTTATTTACCCTCTTCTGGGGACATTTGGTCTGCAATCACTCACCAGGCACTACAGCCCACAGCATCCACTGCTCTGCTCCACTGGTGCATTTCTCCCCATGGTTCCCTGCCATCTTCACACTTCTGTAGGCTCAAGACTCCTCTCTCATTCCATGAGCTGGGAGTCAGGGACAAAGTGCAGTTTGCCACCTCCCTCTTCTGCATTGAAGTCAATCACCTTACTCTCCTTGTGAGCTCCAATTCTGCCTTTAGAACTTTCTTGATTCTCAGGGATCCATCACCCTCCTTCTTTTCTTCCCCAAGTTGCAGTACTCCAGAATGTGATTTCCCAAACCCAAAGAGGCTGATTTGCCACTGCTTCTTGCTCTGCCATCTTCCCAGAAGTCAGGATCCCATTTTCTCCTCAGATCTTTTCTTGGTCCCAGGGATCTACTTCCATCCTTCTTTTCTCCTGCAAGTCATTTTCCAGTGTCTGTATTCTGAATCTCAGAGCAGCTGGTTTGTTGTTTCTCATCACTTTGGCATCTTCCCAGAAGTCCCAGAAATTACTTTAAGAGATTCACATGTGAATTCCACTTGGTTAGTTTTTGCCACTGTGGTCCCATGCTGTGCTCCCCTACATATGTGATGCTACTCCTCCATCTTGAGTCTGCTTTCTCACATAGGCATGGGGCCCACTCCTCTGTTGCAGGACATCTCTTTCATGTTTTGGGGACACCACTGCAATTCTGCTACCTAATGTGGTAATGGATTTCACTCCAGGTCTGCTTCTTCACCTGGGAGCAAGACCTCAGTCCTTTATCTTGGGTTTGTTCTCTCATGTGGGGAAAGTGTCACCCTGGGTGTGTTCTCACATCAGGGCATGACTCTGTTTCTCTGGTGCATGTCTGATCTCTCATAAGGGAGTGGGGTGCTCCACCAGTTTGCTCTCTCACGTGGGAGTGGAGCCACCTTTTTTGTTGTGGTTATATTCTCTTTCATGGCAGGAAAGAGTTTCCCTTTGTTCTGCTCTCGCATAGTGGAGTTGCTATTTTGAGTCTAGTCTCTCATGTAGGAGGTGGCATTCTGGGTCTGTTATCTCATGTGGGGGTGGGACACCACACTGTCTGCTCTTAAATGGGGCAAGGTCCTGCCCTGGTGGGGTCTTGCTCTCGTGTGGGGGTGGGGCCCTGCTTCTCTGGTATGCTCCCTCACTTGCAAGTTTAAGAAGCCATTCTGGGGATATGATGCTTTTATCTCTCCTTTGCTCAAGGCTTCCATCATGAAGGTTCTTGTACTTTATCAAATATTGTTTATGCATCTATTGATATGATCATGTGTTTTTCACTATTCATTCTGTTTGTTAGATACTATGCTTACTGACTTCTGTACACAAACCTTCCTTACATATCTGGAATAAAATCAACTTGATCATTGTGCATGATGATTTGGATGTGTGGATTAAATCAATTTTCTAGTATTTCATTATTTTTGCACTCATGTTCATCAGAGATAGTTGTCTATAGATTTCTTTGTTGTGGCCTCACTAGATTTTGGTAATAATGTAATTCTGGTGACATAGAATGAAAATGGCATGCTCCCTTCCCTTTTAATTATATGAATTATTTTGAGAAACATTTAAAAGTTTGGTAAAATTCGGGTCACTGCTTGGAGCTAAAATCCCACTAGGTGTCAGTGTCTCTTCATCCACTGCTTCATGAATATTACATTCCTTCCTTTGTCCAGTCACAGAACCAAATCTGGACTTTTAGGAAGATGGTGGAGCAGCCTCTCCACGACTGAGAATCCAGGCAAGGGAAAATGATAATCTGGGGAAGAAAAAAATAAAGGGGTGAAATCCTGAGATGTTTGAAGGACCTGGCAGGAAATGTGTGACCTGCAGAGAAATAGAAGAGACAGGACATAATACAGAAAAATGATGGAGAAATCTATGTATTCTCCCTGACTCATGCCTTACAACCCATGAGAAATGAGTACCAAATGTACAAAAGTCACAGTCCAAATGAGGGTCTCCAAAAATCTTCAGTGAGAAATGCAGCAGTGGAACAGACCAGTGGATGCCACAAGCAGCAACAGTAGGTTAGTGACTACAGACCAAGTGCCTGCCATACATCCTGAAGCGAATGTTCAGACATAATATCAGGGAATTGATAACTGAGCACAGGACTTACAACTGAGCACAGGACTTACAGCAGCTGCGGGTTGGCTTCATTTCAGGATTCCCAGTTTCATACTCCCACAGTGATTGGGTGAGTGTTAGCCACAAGAGACATTTATGGTCAAGGAATCATGGTCAGGCCAACAAGAGACATTCAGAGTGTTTTAAACCCAAGGCCAGAATCCAGGTTCAGCCTGAATCTCTGTGAATTTTAAAGCTCAAGGATTGTCACACCCTCCCTAATCCAACTTCCTGAATGCTAACAACTATAGCCAGTATTGGCCCTGGATTTGACAGCCCTCTTTGACTACCAGTGAGAACAGGAAAACATCTTGAATGGGACTCTGCCCCAAAACTATACCCTAGAAGATAACCACACATTTGAAGTCACAGAAAAATTCATTCTTTTTCATTGTCTTTTCTTCTTCAACAGTTTCTAGGGGGTTGGGTAACCTTTTTTTGTCTCCTGCCTTGCTTCTAAACTCTTTTTCTTCTCTAATTTTGCCTCTTTCTTTTAATTTTCTTTCTTTAATTAATTCTCTTATTTTTACTCTTTATATTTTTATTCCTCATTTTTCTTTTATCTTCTCTTTCTTGACAGTCTTTTTGTGTTACCTTCATATAATTCTATAGATATCCTTCCACTCCCCAATAAGATCCCATTTGTCACTTTTCTCTCCCTCTTTTATCATAGAGTTTAAGGTTTTAAAGTTTCTGTCTGGGGGCTGGGGATTTAGCTCAGCAGCAAAGCGCCTGCCTGGCAAGCGCAAGGTCGTGAGTTCGGTTCCTGGTACCGGAGAAAAACCAAAAAAAAAAAGAAAAAAAAAAGCTTTTGTCTGACATTTGACTACTCCCAAATCCTATACTTTTAATACTATAATTACAAAGTGTTGTTAATCCTTTGATACTTAACTCTGTAAAACTACTCGAATTGTTTTTCTGTCATTTGTGAAGATATGACTTTTACATTTAGTACATATTAACTATAAATAAATACGCAGGTTCTCTTAATGTTTACATCATAATTGCATACTTTATCTCTAAGATGAAGGGTGGTACATGATTTTTTATGTTATGTTAATATTTAATTTGTCTTGGATAATATTACTTTAACTGATTCTCTTCATATTAAGAAGGTCACATACTTGTTTCTATCTCTTGGTAAGCCAACACTCACATTACCTTTGTGACATTAGGAATACTAGAGAGAATAGGAATTAAACATGGTTGAATAGAGAGGAGCCACACTGAATGTACTCATTAAAAATCACTAAAAGCTGGTAATTGGAAGAGAGGGAGGGACATACAACCTAATTCCAATGTAAATCCAAAATAAGAGACTTGTAGACCAGACAAAACACAGGCGTAGGAGTTTATAAAAAGACAAAGCAGTCCACAAGACTGCATGTTGTACCTTTGCCTGCACACAGCACAAGAACCCCTATTCCAGGAAGTTCCCCCAAAATGGTTAGAACCTCAATAACATGGTAGACTCAAACCACACAGGATAGACTTATGTTACACTGCCCCCTCACCATTTTTGTTCTCCCCCAAACAGAGAATCTTGCAGCATGCCAGCATATTTTCCTGGCACACACAGGGAACTGTGACCAGGAAGCTGTTCCTTCCCTGATGGTCTGCCAGTTTGTTCTCAGACTATGAGGAGATAAAAACAACCTCTAACTGAGTTAGGAACTCTCAGGGACACATCGAGTGTGAGCAAGCCTAGGGTCTTCCAGGGAGAAACATGCCAGTGGAACAGAACAGTTAATGCTGCACATCATAATAGCTAATTGGAACCTCTAGGAGACTGCATGTAGAAAGACTGTGTTGGGGATGAAGTTAGGGAAGCCAATTGCAGCACTCTCACCCCCACCCTGCTCCCAGCGCCACAAGAGAGGAGAAAGCTAGTGCAGTGGAATAGAGGTGGCTGTGCAAGGACTGGGAGGGGTGAACTGAATATGGGCCTCTCAGAATGTGGGCTAGTTTTGCCCAAGGGCTCCTGATGTTTAAAGGCCTCAGCAACTAGGTGAGTGACAACTAGGAGACACAGAGTTAAGGACATTATGGGGGTAGGTCACTGACAGACACCCTGAGAGTTGCTGGCTGAAGACTTAGGCCCCATCCTACACACTTCTCTGGTACCAGAATCTGTCTTAGTTCCTGTTCTCATTAATGGACAGAATAAACAACACTCACAGGTGAAGAAGGAATGGTTTATTGCAGCTGATACTACGTAGAAGCTTCAGTCCATAGTTGACTGGCTGCAAGACAGGGAAGTATGGCAGAGGAGAAGCAGTCCATAGCACAATAGGCAGAACACAGCAAGCACTGAGAAACGCCCCCCTTTCCCTTTAATTTTATTCATGCTGCAAGCATTTTGGTTGGTGCTTCACTCAGGTTGGGCCTTCCTAGTATCTACACCAAGAATTACACTAAACCAATCAGTGAAATAATTTAGTAACACAGTATTAATCTCAGTATCATATACCTTATATCCAGACAGCTCGGAAAAGCCCCACCAATGAGTGCAAAGGCAAGCAGAAACACTGAAATGGCACGCCGGATTTGGAGGCTGATTTATTTATGTCAATGGGTACTGTTTAGGATTATTCCCAAAATACCAGGCCCTGATCTCTGGTGTTCTAGGGCTTATATGGGATAGAAAAGCAGGAAGGATAGAGGCAAAATGGCTTGTCAACTGGGGACTGGTTCTTATAGTGTACATTATAGTGACCAGCTATGCGTCACAGTGACCAGATGTTTCTAAGAAACAAAAATAATGGGAATTGTAACTGGAACTATTACCTGGGCAACTAACAATCTGAAGTGTACTGGCTGACACTGGGTCATCTTCTGCTACATGACCGCATAAGGCTTTGGAGGGGGGGACCTCTAGATACAAGCAATATCAATCCTGTTTCCACATCAAAGAAGAAACACACATTAATTCTTAATGTTTTCTAAAGTGTTTCTTTTTTTAAAAAGCATGTAATCATCTATCGTTCTCAGACAAATTCTCATCAGTTTCCACACAAAACTTTCTAAGTTTTCAGGGAGAAAACACATCTAGTTGGTACTATTTCCATTTTTTAAGCATCCATACACCCACACATACATGACCACACACATTGTTTATATGTCTGATTAGTGTGATTACTCATCAGCACTTTCAAATTGCCTTTATGTTTCTGTAAAAAATTAATAGGATACTATATGTTATATTTTAAAATAAAAAGTTCAAGTGATTTACTTTAATAAAAGAAAGAATTAATCATCCAAGCCTCTGTTTTTTAACCAGCTAGTCCATAGTACAAATAGATTAAGCCATGGAAATGAGACTAAATGCAAATGATTCTCAAAAGTTTTTATTTTGTTCACTATAGAATCAGGGAAAACTCTCTTTTCAAATAATTCTTTCTAAATAATCCATGGGAAAAATTATTTTTAAGAAGGTCAAACTACCCAGGAATGGTGATGCATACCTGTAATCCCAGCACTCTGGGAGGCTGAACCAGGAGGATATAACTCCTGAGTAAGTTAGTGACCTAGTGAAGCCCTTTCTCAAAATTATAAATGAGTGAATGAATAAAATCTCAGTTTGAAGCCCCTGGATTTAATCCTCAGTACCAAAAAAACCCCAAAATATTTGCAGGATATTTTTATTGTATTACCAACAGAAAATTCTTAAATGGTCTTTTCTTCTCCTATGATATATTTTTATATCTGAGAAGAGCTGGTAATTAGATGCAGTAACTACAATAAAGCACTAGGTGCTCTATGATTTATTTGGTGCATTATAGATATATATTTTTGTCATGGTAATTTCAATTCTTCAAAAGCATCTGTAAGCCCTTTAAACATAAATAAAACTTTTGATATTTGCAAAGTTGTACCTGTTTGCTGTGGTTTGGATCTTAAGACAAATGCCTAAGTAATAAAGGCTTGGTCACCAATGCAGCACTCTTGTGAGGTGTTAGAACATTTAAGATGTGAGTCCTTTTGGTCATTGGTGGCATATGCTTGAAGGTGGTAATGGGGCCCAATTCCTTGTTATTCCTCACTTTTTCTTCACAGCTGTGGAATGAGTAGCTTTTCTGTATACTGTGCTCCTATCATGATGTTCGAACACATGCCCAAAGCAACAGGACCAACTGATGATAGACTGAAACCATAAGACAAAATAAACTTTTCATCTTTATAAGGTGCTTATCTTGGGTATTTGTTATAGCAACAGAAAACTGACTAATATACTGCAAAAATCATGGACTTATATAGTGAGAATATATTTCTTTTCAAATGTAAGCTTAAGGTAGGAAGAAAGGAAAGTGTGTTTGTTTTTTAAGAATATGAGGCATATTCAGTCCCCAGTATTGTATTTACTTTCCTTTGGACATCCTGAGATTGAATTATTGAGTATCTCTCTTGAAAAATGAAAAGAGAAGTGTTTGTTTTCTACCTAGAACTCTTTGAGAATTTATAGGAAGCATACACATATTAAACATTTTAAACTTAGGAGAGGTTGGTATATTAAATCAGAGTAATATATGTTACTGTGCATTAATTATTATGTATTTTATGGTTAGCAATAAAGTCTGAACTTGGAAGAGACTTGGATTTCCAACTTTCAAAGGGTGAAAATTAAGTCCATTGAGATGAATTGAAAACCAAAGATAAATGAGGTCTGTCTGCATTTTATGCATGAACTGTGTTAATGAATGACTTGTGTAAATCAAAGTTGGTATAATTCTGACAACAAACAGAAAGTATTTCTTTGTAACAGTTAAAATGTTGCCAAATGTGGTTATAGTGTAACACAGTGTTTTTCACTTTCTTGTGTATTTTGAGATTCATCATAGTCTTTTTCATGAATTTTTATTAGAATTATTTCAAAATTTGCACAAAGTCAAACTTTAAAAATTTTGCAGTGTTCTATCTGAGATTTGCAGAGTTAAATTTTCCATAAAGTCTGAACAAATTAGAACACTTTCAAACATTTCTTGTTAATCTCGTCTCTTTACTCCTTTCCATCCACTGATTGTCTTTTATTTCCTTCACTAGTGCATGTTTCTTCCTGCCAAATGGTCATTGCATGTACTCTTTATGGGATATTCTACACTCCCACCTCAAAATTCTTCTTCACCTAGGTAAATTGTATTCACCTAGAATGCAGATCAAGTGTCAGTTCAAGTTTCTAAGTCAGAGCTTCTTATAGTAGTCTGGTCTTTTCCTTCAATGTTTTAAATTATACACTTGGGGCAATTCACTTGGGACTGCTCTTGTCCCTCAGAAGCTATTCCTATTCCCCAATAGACCTTACCTACTCTTAACTTTTATTGACCTTTGGAATTCATTCTTTGATGTGAGGGAACATGAATTTGGCACATCTGCCGTCTAGCAGGTTTGCAGTAATTTTTCTTCTATATCATTTTGGAGGTTTCACTGAGATCTTTGGAAGGAAGTAAGAGTTTGCTTTTGTTTCATGACACCTCTAAATACTATGACAGGATTCTAGGTTGTGAGTAATTTAGGTAATCAAAAATTGTCATCCATGGTTTTCTGGTGGCTTATGCCTTTTGTTGGTTGCTTCAGCCATGTTAACTTTGGGACCAGGGAAGGTGTCTTCATATTTAGGATTCTTTGATGGGACATTTTTATTTTTGTAGGCAGAGCCTTATATTCTCATTTTGTTTATGCTGCATTTAGACTCACTTCTACGCTGGTTTCTGACATTACTTATATTCTTTTCTTAAAATTTTTGGTGGTTATTAGATGGCTTGTCTTGTTTTAGAAAGATGTTTTGAATGGCTTTCTGAATTTCTAATCACTTTGCAACTCAAGCTCTTGAGTATGTCTGAGGCTGAGGACAGGTTTTTCCAGTTCACCTATGTTATAGATGATTGTTATCATGGTCAGTAAATGGTAATATGCTCCTCATAACAATCCTGAAAATCTTTTTATTTGGAAGCTCCTGAAGCCCTAGAAAAAGAGTGCTCCTCTATAGGCATTCCCTTTTAGACTACATAATCCCCATCCCTGGGTTGGAAGGTAATCAGAATTCATGCTCTTCCAGAAAGGCACACATAAGGGTTTTGGCTGATGCATTTCCTGGGCAGAGGTTTTCTCCTGTGGCTGGCAGGCCCAGTGTGAGAAAACATGCAGTTGTTCAGGTGTTTGTTGCATTGAGAGACAATCCTGACTTTTTTCAGAGTGTGTAGATACAAGTCACTAGAAAACCAGCTGCCTCTAGTCCTTAAGGTGCCTTCTGATATAATTACTATTACTGAGTTCGATTCCCGGTACCAGAAAAAAAAAAAAAACCAAAAACCAAAAAAAAAAAAATAAGTATAATTACTATTACTGAGCCTGCACTTATCTTCTTTTGTCCTCTGTACTCTAGAGATAGGAACTAAGCCATTTAATGACTATTAATCAGGAAAAAGTTGTGCACCCTCTGAAAATAAAAAAATAGGTAAAATTACCTTTAACAGTATGTCCCATTAGAGGAAACAGTTACATGTTGCTATCAATACAGCAATCCTGGCTATCAGTTATGGCTATCAAACAACAATGGCTATCAAAAAAACAATGGGAAGGCTGAATAGTTAGTCATTCCAATCAGATAAACAGAGCAGTGTCCATCTTAAAAACAATCTTTTGCTTTCACAGGTGTACAAGGTTTTTTTTCCTTCTGATTCTTATTACAAGAAATCTCTGTTAATTAGTGGCATCTAAGAAAATTTCTGAATAGTGTATTTATTGTTATAAAGCTAGAAATTGTGAAAGCATCATTTTTAGTTCAACTTGGCCAAATATATCTGAGAGTGTACTCTGATTTAAATGTAATTGTCTTGGGTATCTTTGTCCATCTGTCTGTTTAACGTGTGTTAATAGGAGGTTAAAGCATCTGCAGCTGCTTTGTATGAGAAAATATTTTTTATTTTATGGAAAAAATAAAATAAATTTCATAACAAAATAATGAGAGAATAACAATAGTTAATACTTTGTGTTTTTTCTTTTTTTGGACTTTTTGAGGCAGGGTCTCGCTATGCAGTTCAGGCTGTCCTTGAGCTCACTTTGTAGCTCAGGCTGGTCTCGAACTTGCTACAATTTTCCTGCCTCAGCCTCCCAGGTGCTGGGATTACAGGCGTGCTCCACCAAGCCTGGCTAGTTAATACATCGTGTATCATTATCTTCAAAATAGTTACTGAGTATATAAGATATTGGCGTAAACAATTCTCCAAAGGATATTAGCACAAATCTTTCTATTTGCTAGGTGTGGTGGTGCACACCTGCAATCCTAGCACTTGGGAGGCTGAGGTAGGTGAATCGTTGTGAGTTCAAGACCAGCCTGGGCTTCAATGTGAGCTCAAGGCCAGCCTGAACTGCATAGTGAGACTTTGTCTCAAAAAAAAAAAAAAAAAAAAGACAAAAAAATCTTTCTTTTCAATGAACTAAGAAAAACTAATAATAATATAACTATCTTGTATTTTTTCCTTTTCCTTTCCTTTTTTCCCCCTTTCTCCCACCCTAATTTCTCTTTCCTCTTGAATAATTTCTTCCCATTTCACAATGTCTATAGTACTTTTCTGTCCTTATTCACTCTTCCAATTTCACACATCAAGGAGGTAGTACGATGTTTACACATGTGAATCTGATTTATTTCACTTATGTGTGCAGTCTCAAGTTGCATCGATTTACCTATAAATGTCTTAAGTTTATTCTTCTTTATGGTCAAGTATTACTCCATTGTATGAAAAGGCCACATCTTCTTTACTCATTCTTCATTTGATGGGCCTTGGGTTGTTTTCAACATTTAGGTATTACAAACTGTGCTTCTTTTATTTAAATTTTATTTTTAGAGATAAAAGAACCAAAATATATTAACAGACATAGACATAAATGAAGCAACATAAAAACAATACAGAATTTCAGACGAGGTGAAAAGAAAGTAGCAGTGGTTGCTGTATTACATACAATTATTCTGATATTGGGTACTCTGATAAACAAATACAGAGATGCAAGAATGATCAATCGATTAAATATCAAACGTTCCTGTGCTTCTATAAACATAGGTGCACATACATCACTGTGGTATGATGATTTAATTATTCCAAGAAGATACCCAGAAAGGGAATAGCTGGGTTTAGCAGGACTTGGAATCTTTGTTTCTTGAGGAATCTCCATACTGATTTCCACAGTGGTTATATCATTCTACACTCACACTAACAGTGGATAAGGGCTCCTTTTTCTCTATAACCCATCCAGCATTTGTCACTGATTGATCTGATAATAGCCATTCTTTCTGGAGTGAGACAGAAGCTGAGAGTTGTTTTAATTTGCATCCTTGAAAGGCCAATGATGTTAAACATTATTTTTCATATATTTGTCTTGCCATTTGTTTTTCTTTTTTGGGCATTTTATTTTTATTTTAAAGAGAGTAGTACATGAGAAACAAACAAACAGAAAAATAGAACAGTAGCGGCATACCGGTATGATGAACATAAACAAATCAAAGCCAGAGCATTCAAAGTGATACAAGGTCTCAAGAAAAAATAATACAAATCAACAGTGGTTGTTACATTGCATATCACTATCATCCACTGCATTCCTCAGATTACCAAATGTAACAATGACACATTGCTTAAACCATTAAAGAGAATAAAAAATAATTCTTTGATAAAACATTAGAGATAATACAGAGTTTCACTAGACAAGATGGAAGGAGTTCACCATTGTAATTCCATTGCATACTGTTACCTTTAAATCAGTTGCTCAGACCATAAGACACAAGCATGCAAAGTCAATTGGAACATAAAAAATTGTAAGCATTGACTGTTCATTTCAATACACCATCAGACATCAGTAATAGAGTTATTGCAGCTATTCCTATATACATTTATATTTTGCCTTCCTTCCTTCTTTTTTCTTTTTACCCTCATCCCAGTCGTTCCTTCCTTTGAGCAATTTCTTTCACTTTCCTATCATCTATTGTACATTTTGAGTTTTACCTAGTTTTTCAGGTTCCTAAACCGAGGAGACAATATGCTGTTTACCCATGTGGATTCGATTTATTTCACTTATGAGTATGGTCTCTAGTTGTATCCATTTACCTATGAAAGCCTCAAGTTTATCTTTTTACATAGCTAATATTCCATTGTAAAAATACCACATCTTTTTTATCCATTCCTCAGTGGATGGGCATCTGGGTTGTTTCCAAGATTTAGCTATAACAAATTGTGCTGCTGTAAATATGGGTGCACATATATTGCTGTGGTATGATGTCATTAATTCTTCTGGGAAAACACCCAGAAAAGGAATAGCTGGATTAAATGGAACTTCCAATCCTAGTTTTGTGAGGAATTTCCAAATTGATTTCCACAGTGGTCTCATCAATCTACACTCCCACCAGCAGTGGAGTAGAGTTCCTTTCTCCCCACAGCCTCTCCAGCATTTGTTATTGGTTGATTTCTTGATGATAGCCATTCTTTCAGGAGTGAGATGGAATCTCAGTGTTGTTTTAATTTGCATTTCTCGAATGACTAATGATGTTGAACATTTTTTCATGTATTTATTCGCCATTAGTATCTTTCCATTAGAGAAGTGTGTACTCATCTCAGATGCCCATTTTTGGATTGGGTCTTTGAATTTAGGGGGCCTGATTTTTTTAACTATTATATATCCCAGATTGAAGTCCTTTGTCTGAGGGGCAGTTGGATAAAATTTTTTCCGAATTCATGCGTTTTCTTTTTACTTTCTTGGTGATTTCTTTAGACATGCAAAAGCTGTTGAATAAAAGAAGATCCCAGTTGTTGATTCTTTGAAGTATTTCCCGTGCAGTTTGGTTTTTGTTCATGAAATCTCTGCCTACCTCAATGTCGTCAAGATTTTACCTACTTTCTCTTCCAACAAATTTAGTGTTTCTGTTTTAATATTTAGATCTTTGATCCATTTTGACTCTAATTTAGTG
>NW_004955562.1:708367-724187 GCF_000276665.1 Chinchilla lanigera
TTCTCTAACAGCTTTTAATATTCTGAGTTTTCATTGAGTTTCCAGGATCTTGATCACTATATGTCTGGGTGTAGATTTATTTTGGTTATGATTAACTGGAGTTCTATATGCTTCAATTATCTGAATGTCTGATTCTCTTACCACGCCTGGCAAATTTTCTGCTATTATTTCTTTAAATTGTCTTTTTATGTCTTTTGTGTTGGCACCTGCGGTTTCATTAATACTTATTAATCTGACATTGTTTCTCTTTGCTTCATCTTGCAGTTTTTGAACTGTTATGTCTTGGTTCCTTGTTGTTTTTAAGAGATCCCTCCTTTCATGTTCATTAGAGGAAATGCTGTCTTCAAGTTCTGAAAGTGTGTCTTCAGCTTCATTCATGTGGTTTTGCAAGCTCTCAGTGGAATTTTTAATTTCCTGGATATCTGTTTGCATCTGTTTCATACGTTCTAGTTCTTTTCTATATTGTTCCCTGAATGTTTCATTGAGTTGTCTATGCTCTTGTATTTTCTTGTCTATGTCATCTTTGCATATGCTGAACATTTCTTTCATTACTATTGTCATTTCTTTTTTCACCTGAGACATTATTTCTGATCTGATGTCTTCTATGGTGTTATGGTTGATACATTGTGTCAACATGGGGAGTCTAGAGGTTTGGCTAACAGACTCAGCAGGAAGCCAGAGTGCTTACTTTGTATACATCCTGAGCCTGTGGAAGAGGAAGGCATGGAGAGTATGTGAGTGCTACATGCCCCCTGGGTGGGGGTAGCTGGTTTGCAATGTACGGGAGAGAAAGAGTCTGCTTGTGGCCATTCCTCCCTATTGCTCTGGCTGCTTTGCTGTACGGCTGCCATTCCCCCCTTTGCTCTTGTTGCTTTACTACCTTCTGCCTCACAGCCAGCCAAGTATGGACTGAAACCTCCACAAAGTGTAAGCTAAATAAACCTTTCCTTCCTTCATTTTGGGCGTTGGGTGTTTTGTCTCAGCAATGAGAGAAAATTAACCAAGACATATGGCCTGATGGAGTTGTTTCTTTACTTCAGTTGCTATCATTTCAGAAATTTCAGGTGTATGACTTCCAGGCTCTTCTGTACTGATGCCTCCTGGACTTGTTTTGGGTGGTGTGGAGGTCTAGGATTTCATTTTACTCTTTCATTTGGTCATTTTTGAAGATCCAGAGGCTACCTGGAGTGCAGCCTCACTGTCCTGATTATGTGTGAGTGGCAGGGCAAGAGCCTGAAGGTCCCCAGTGCTCAGTATAGCTCCTGTGCTGGTGAGTAGTGGCAAGGTGGCGTCCCAGATGCTCCTGACCTTTCTTGTATTCAGTTCGCTCCCAGCCATGTGTGGGAAGGGCGGGAGAGCCACACTGGCATTCCTGAGACTGTCTGGGGTTTGGCCTACTTTCCAGAAGTGTAGGAGGGATGCAGGTGTGTTCACTGAGGCTTCAGATATTACCCAGGACAGAGCCTGCTTCCTATACTGGAAGGGGAGGGTGAGGGTGAGTTCCTTGAGGCCGCTGACTATGTCCAGGTTTCAGCCGAGCTCCCAGGGTGGGTGTGAGTTGTTCTGTCAGTGACCCCCAAGGCCCCAGAAGTTGTCCAGGGATCCACGTGCCTCACACCATACTAGGGGAGGCACCAGAGTGGCTCACCGGGATTCCTAAAGGTGTCTAACGTTCAGCCCAGCCCTGGAAGACACACTATGGGTGTCGTGGGGAGCCTCTCAGGCCCCAGAGGGTGCCCAATGTTTCACCTGTCTTGCCCACTGGTCAGGGATGCAAAGCTGTGACTCACCGGGCTTCCTGAAGATGTCTGGGGTTCAGCCCACCCTAGGCCAGCACACTATGGGTGTGGAGGGTAGCCACTAAGGCCCCAGAGGGTGCCCAAGGCTTCTCCTGCCTTGCACCCTAGTCAGGCATGCAAAGCCACAACTCACCAGGCTTCCTGAAGATGTCCAAGTTTAGCCCAGCCTGAGCAGATACATTATGGGTGTGGCAGGTAGCCACTGAGGCCCCAGAGGGTGCCCGAGGTTTCGCCTGCATTGCACACTGGTCAGGGAGGCAGAGCTAAGACTTGCCAGGCTTCCTGAAGATGTCCGGGCCTCAGCCCAGCCCAGGCAGACACACTATGGGTGTCTGTTTTGCCATTTGTGTTACTTCATCTGAAAAGTGCATTCATCTCAGATGTCCAGTTTTAGATTGGATCTTTAAATTTGGGGTCCTATTTTCTACAATTCTTTACATGTTCTAGACTTAAGTCTTTGTCTGAAGGAAAATTGGCTAAAATGCAATTTCCAATCTGTGTGTTGTCTTCTCACTCTGTTGTTGACTTTTTGCTGTGCAAAAGCTTTTTATAAGATGAGATCCCAGTTGCTGATTCTTTGTAAAATTTCATGGAATTCAGGTTTTGTTCATGAAGTCTCTACCTACTCCTATATCTTCAAGATTTCTACCTGATTTCTTATCCAGTAGATTTAATGTTCTTATTTTAATATTTAGATATTTGATCTATTTTGATTTTATTTAAGGGCATAGTGATAGGCATGGGCGTAGATTTAGTCCTTAGCAGGCAGAAAGACTGTTTTTGCAGCACCATTTATTTTATTTTAAAGAGAAAAAAACAACATAAGAAGTTTTTTCTGCACCTTCTAATCTGTTCCTCTGACCTCAGATCTGGTCTTTTTTTTTTTTTTTTGTCATTCACATGTTGATTGTATCACAGTAGCTTTGTAGTATAATTTCAGATAACAGGTTGTGATGCCCCTTGACTTGCCCTGGTTGCCCAGAATTGCTTTTGCTATTCTAGGTCTATTTTGGTTCCAAATGAATCTGAGGAATTTTTTCTCTAGTTTTGTGAGGTATAGTAATGGTATTTTGATTGGGATTTCATTAAATGAGTGTAACAATTTTGAGAGTATGGCCATTTTGACTATGTTGGTTCTTCCTATACATGAGCAAGTGATAACTTTTGATTTTCTGTTATCCTCTTCAATCACCTTTTTCAAAATATTGAAATTTTCAATGTGTAGATCTTTTACTTAATTTCTTCCATTGATTCCTAAGTATTTCATTTTCTTGGATACTATTGTTAAAGGTGTGATTTTCCTAATTTCTCTCTCAATGACTTTATAGTTTGTGTACAGGAATGTTGTTGATTTTTAAGTGTAGACTTTTATCCTCCTACACTAGTGAATTGGTTATTAAGTGCACAAGACTTTTTGTAGAGTTTTTAGGGTCTTCTATGTAGAGTATCATGTCATCAGCAAATAATGATAATTTAACTTCTTTCTTATCCTCATTCCTTTTATTTCTTTCTCTTGTCTAACTGGTACAGCTAATATTTCCCAAACCAAATTAAACCAGTGTGGTGATAGTGGACATCCTTGTCTTGTCTATGATTTTAGAGTGAAAGCTTTCAATTTTGACCATTTATTATGAAGTTAGCTACTGGTTTGTCATAAATGTCATTTATCAGATTGAGATAAAGATTATCTATTCAAATTTTATCATGAATGGGTGTTGACTTTGTCAAATATTTTTACCACATGTATTGAGACAATCATATGATTTTTTGTTTGACTCTGTTAATATGGTGTATTACCTGCATTGAATTGTATATGTTGAAACATCTTTGGTATGATGGATGAATCCTACTTGGTTACAGTGAATAATTTTCTTGATTATTTGCTGCGTTCTGTTTTCCAGTATCTTACTGATAATTTTTGCATCTATGTTCACTGGGAAATTGGTTTGTATTTTTCGTTTTTAGTTTGGTTCCTCTCTGATTTAGGTAATAGTGTAATATATGCTTCCAGGAATGATTTTGGAAGTATTTCTTCCCTTCCAATTTCATTAAAGAGTTTTAGCATTAATGGCATTAGTTCTTTCAATTTCTTGTAGACTTCAACAGTAAGTATTTCACTACATACTCTTTTCTTTGGTGGTAGGTTTTTAACTACATTTTTAATCTCATTTAATATTATTGAGTCATTTACAATTTTTATATCTGCTTGAGTGAGTTTTGTCAATTCATATGTTTTTTGGAATCTGTTCAATTCTTTATTTTCCATCTTATTGGAGAATGTGTTCTCACAGTAGGTATTGATGATCTTCTAGATTTATGTGGGATCCATTGTGATTCCCCCCTTTTAATTCCTAATTGCTTGAATTTCAGGCTTTTCTCTTTGGGGTGAGGTTGTCTAGGGTCTTATCAGTTTTATTTAATTTTTAAAGAACTAATTCTTTAATTGATTGATTTTCTATAATGTTTTCTGAGACTCTAGTGCATTAATTTCTGTTCCTATCTTTATAATTTCCTCTCCCATATGAGCTTTGTGTTTGATTTGTTCTTCACTTTTTAGAAGTTTGAGGTTCAACATTTTTTTAAAATTTGAGCTTGTTTTGTTTTCCTGATGTTGTCAGGTGAAACACTCTGTAGATGTCTACTAAGTTCTTTTTATTCCACAGGTTTGGTATAGTTCTCTGATTTCTTTTTGAGTTTCTGTCTAGTTGATGTATCTAATTGTGACAGTGGAGCATCATGTTCTCCTACTACAATTGTTTTAGCACTTCTTAGATTTTTCATATCTGTTAACAGTTGTTTTATGTAGTTGTGTGCATCAGTATTTTGTGCATATATATTTATGGTTATTATCTCTTTTTGAAGTTTCCCCTTAACAAGTAAAGTGACTTTCTTTTTTTCGTTTGATCAGTCTTTGCTTGAAGTTTCCATTGTCTGCAAGTAGAATAGCTAGTAAAATTGCAAGCTATTTTCTGGGTCCTTGTCACAAAGAGTATTACATTCCACCCTTTCACTCAGTCTATGAATTTCTTTTTGAGTCAAATGTGTTTTTAGAATGCAGTACATTGTTGAATGTTGTTTCATTTTTATTTGAAAGATAAAAGTATAAAAACGTATTAACAAACACACATACATTTACAAAATAACACAAAAACAGTACAAGCAATACTGAATTTCAGACAAGATGATTGGAAATTAACAATGGTTGTTATATTACATATTGATACCTTCAAATTGCTTACTCAAGTAAACAAATATAGACATGTAAAATTGATCAAACACTTAAACATTAACTGTTCTTTTCAATAAAGCAATAGAAGTCAGTAGTACAACTATGTTAGCTATGCTGTGTATACATATACATACAATTTTCCCCTTCTTTTGTTTCTATTTTCCTCATCCCAGTTGTTCTTTACTTTTGAGCAGTTTCCTTTCGTTTCACAGTATCTATTGTACCTCCTAGATTTTTTTTCACTAGTTCTCAGACTAGTGAGACAACACAGTGTTTACACATGCAGTATGAGTATGGTCTGTAGTTGTGACCATTTACCTGTAAAAGCCTTGAGTTTATCTTTCTTTATACCTGAGTAAGACGCCATTATATAAAAATACCACAACATTTTTATCCATTCCTCAGTTGATGGGCATTTGCATTTCTTCCATGATTTAGCTATTACAAATTGCACAGCTATAAACAAGAGTGAACATATATCACTGTGATATGTTTTCAGTTCTTCTGGGAAAATACCCAGAAGAGAAACAGCTTGGTTAAATGGGACCTCTAGTCCTAGTTTACTGCAGAATCTCCAAACTGATAGCCATGGTGGTTTTGCCAGTCCACACTACCACCAGCAGTGGAGAAGGGTTCCTTTTTCTCCACAGCCTCTCCAGCATTTGTCATTGATTGATTTCTTAATGATATCCAGTCTTGCTGGGGTGAGATGTGAATCACAGTGTTGTTTAAATTTGCATTTATCAAATGACTAATGATGTTGGAACATTTTCTCATGTATTCTTTTGCCATTTGTATTTCTTTATCTGAAAAGTGTGTATTCATCTCAGATGCCCATTTTTGGATTGGGTCTTTGAATTTTGGGGGTCTGATGTTTTTTAATTCTTTATATATTCTAGATAGAGGTCCTATGTCCAATGGACAATTGGCTAATATTTTTTTCTAATTTGTGGGTTTTCTTTTTACTCTGTTGTTGATTTCTTTCTTTTTTTTTAATGAGGCCCTCTTCAGCATAATTTTATTTATTTATTTATTTATTTATTTATTATTTTTCTAGTACTGGGAATTGAACTCACGACTTTGCACTTGCCAGGCATGCACTGTGCCACTGAATTAACCCCACAGTGCTGCTGTTGATTTCTTTAGATGTGCAAAAGCTTTTCAGTAGATGAGATCCCAGTTGTTGATTCTTTGACGTATTTCCCATGCAGCTCAGTTTTTGTTTAAGAAATGTCTGCCTACCCCTAGATCTTCAAGATTTTTACCTACTTTTTCTTCTAGTAGATTTAGAGTTTCTGTTTTAATTTTGAGATCTGTGATCCATTTTAAATTGAGTTTTGTGCATAGTGATAGACATGGGTCTGTTTTCAGTCTTTGGCATGTGGTGAGCCAGTTTTTCCAGCATCGTTTATTGAAGAGGCTGTCTTCTTCCAGTGAACTTGTTTGGCCCCTTTTCAAAGATCAGGTGTCTGAGTGTGTTTGTGGTTGTGGCTGCTTCTTCCTGTCTGTTCCATTGATCCTCAGGTCTGTCTTTAAGCCAATAACCTGTTGATTTTATTACAGTAGCTTTCTAATATAATTTTAGGTCAGGGATTGTGATACCTCACGACTTGTCTTTGTTGCCCAGGATTATTTTTGCTATTCTGGGTCTCTTCTTGTTACAGACGAATTTTAGCACTGCTTTCTATAGATCTGTGAGGTACGCTAATGGTATTATAATTGGAATTGCTTTGAATCTGCACAACAATTTTGATAAGATGGTCATTTTCACAATGTTGGTTCTTCCAATTCATGAGCAAGGAATATCTTTCCATTTACTGATATCCTCTTCATTCTCTTTTTTCAGAGTACTGTAGTTTTCACTGTATAGCTCTTTTACTTCTTTTGTTAGATTGCTAAATATTTCAATTTTTTGGATGCTATGGTGAAAGGTATAGTTTCCTTAATTTCTCTCTCAGTGTGTTTGTTGATTGTGTATAGGACTGTTGTTGATATTTGACTGTTGACTTTGTATCCAGCTATGCTAGTGAATTTGTTGATTAATTCTAGGAGTTTTTGGGGTCTTCCATGTGGAGTATCATGTCATATTTGAATAATGATTATTTCACTTCTTCCTTTCCTGTTCTTTTTCCTTTTATATGTCTCTTGTCTAATTTCTCTGGCTAATATTTCCAGAACTCTGTTCAATGGCAGTGGTGACAGTGGACATCCTTGTCTTGTTCCTGATTTTAAAGTGAAAACTTTTAATTTTTGTCCATTTACTATGATGTTGGTTGTTGGTTTGTCATAAATGGCTTTGGTCAGATTGAGGTAAAGACCATCTATTCCTATTTTCTGTAGGAGTTTTATCATGAATGAATGTTGGAATTTGTCAAAAGATTTGTTTGCATCTATTGAGATGATGATGTGGTTTTTGTCTTTGGCTGTATAGATATGTTGTATTACAATTTTGGTAACATTGATTTGTGTATATTGAACCATTTATTGATTTGTGTATATTGAATCACATATTGATTTGTGTACATTGAACGATCTGTAGTTTTTTCCTAACAAGTATGTAGTGACCTTCTTTATCTCCTTTGATTGTTGCCAGTTTGAAGTTTACATTGTCTGCAAACAGAATAGCTACACCTGCTTTTTCTGGGTTCCTGTTGAATGGAGAATTGTTTTCCATCTGTTGTGTTTCAGTCTATTAAGTTCCTTTTAAGTAAAATATGTTTCCTGTATAAAACATATTGTTGGATTTTGTTTCTAGGTCCCCTGTGCCAGTCTGTTTATTTTGATTAGTGAACTGAGGCCATTTACATTAATGGTTATAACTGATATATGTTGGCTTATTATTTACTTGGCATGTTATTTACTTGCTGTTGGTTTCCTACTTTTTCTACCTGTTTAATTGCTTGCTGTGCTTGAGGATTTCTTTCTATTGTTGTTCTTGAAATTGTGGTCATTTTAGTCTCTGTCTAGAATATCTTTAGTTCTCTGTGTAAGGTTGATTTGGCACTCATGAAGTTCTTCAGTTGTTCTTTGTTGTGGAAATATTTTATTTCTCCATTCACTTTGAAGGATAGTGTTGCAGGATACATCAATCTGGGTTGGAAGCTGTTTTGTCTCAGAACATGTAATACTTCACTCCAGGCTCTTTTCAACTGGATGGTTTGTGTGGAGAAATCTCCTGTGATTCTGATCAGCTTTCCTTTTTAGGTGATCTGTTTCTTTGCTCTAGTAGCTTTTAATATTTGTTCTTTTGTTGGATATCTGGGATCTCGATTATTACACGTCTGGGTGTAGTTTTATTTTGGTTATGGCTACTTGGAGTTCTATATGTCTCACTCACCTATACATCAGATTCTTTTTCCATGCTTGGAAAGTTTTCTGCTATTACTTCTGCAAATATTCTTTTTATATCATTTGTGTTGCCTCCTGCTCTTTCATTGACACCTATTAGTCTTACATTATTTCTCTTTGCCTCATTTTGAAGCTGTTGAATTTATTTTTCCTGGTACCTTGTTAATATTAAGAGATCCTTCCTTTCATGACGGTTAACTACTGTTCTGTCTTCAAGATCTGAAATGATATCTTTGGCTTCTTCAAGCAGTTTTGCCACATTTCAGTGGAACTTTTGATTTCCTGGATATCTCTTTGAATCTGTTTCATGTATTCTAGTTTTTCCCTATGTTGTTCATTTAATGTTTCCATCAGTTTCACTTGCTCATTTATTTTTCAGATATGTCTTCTTCAGATGTGTTGAGCAATTCTTTCATTTTTGTTGTCATTTCATTTTTTACCTAAGAGATTATTTCTGATCTGATTTCTTCTATTGCCTCATGGAGTTGTTTCTTTACTTCCATTGCAATCATTTCAGTGATTTCAGGTGTGTGACTTCCAAGTTCTCTTATGTTGTTGTCTCCTGGACTTGTTCTGAGTGGGGTGAAGTTCTGAAATTGCATTTTTGTCCTTCATCTTGTCATTTTTGATGCCAGAGGCAGAGTGCCCAGTGTCACTCTTCTCTGGCAGCTCACCAAAGGTCTCTAGTGTCCCTAGTTTTCCTGGTGGTCAGAACTGTCCCTCAGTGGTCCCAGAGATGGGTTGCTCAGTCTGGAGTCACCAGGCAGTTGGTGGAATGTTCCTAGTTCTCCCAGGTCTCAGATGTGTACTGCAATAGCAACAGATCACAGACTGCCTTGTCCTGTGTCCCCAGGCAGCTCAGGGCATGAACAGAATAGACCCAGCCATGAACCTTGGTATTAGTGGCTTATGGGCCATCTGGGCCAGTGTCTCCAGGCAGCTCAGGGCATGTGTAAGGCCCAGATGCAGACTGCTTTGGTAGCCAGATTACGGGCTACCTACTCTATTGTCCCATGAAAGTTGATGGGGTGTACCTGCCTCTCTTGGTGGTCAACCATGAACTGTGGTGTCACCAGATCATAGAAAGCCTGATGCAGTGTCTCCAGGCAGCTCAGAGTGCATACAGGACCCAGATGTGGGCTGTACTGGTGACATGATCATGGACTGCATGGTCCTGTGTCTCCAGGCAGCTCAGGGCATGCCTGGAGCCCAGATATGAACCATGGTGTCAGCAGTCTGTGGACCACATAATCCAGTGTCCCCAGGCAGCTCAGGGCATGTGCAGGGTGGGCCCAGTCATGTACTGCAGTGTTAGCAGTTCATGGGCCATCTGGGCCAGTGTCTCCAGGAAGCTCAGAGCCTGAATCTTGCTTCTTGATCCATTCTGCCAGTCTCTCTCTCTCTCTCTCTCTCTCTCTCTCTCTCTCTCTCTCTCTCTCTCTCTCTCTTTTTTTTGGTGAATTGAGACAATTTATATTGATGATTGTAAATGATACATATTGGCTTATCTTTTTCATTTTATTTTCTTGTTATTGATTCCCTGCCTTTATAGTCTGTTGTACTGCTTACCTTGCCTAGTGGCTTCTTTCTAATGGTGTTCTTATGCTTGTGGTCTTCATTTTCTCTTTCTAATATATCCATTAGAGAATTCTGAAGACCTGGTTTGGTGGTTATGAATTTTTTCAGATGTTCTTTGTCTTGGAATTATCTTATTTCTCCATCAATTTTGAAAGAGGGTTTTGCCGGGTAGATAAATCTAGGTTTGATGTTGTTTGCTTTTAGGACTTGAAATACCTTACTCCAAACTCTCTTTGATTTGACTGTTTATTGAAAAGTCTGCTATGATTCTGATGGGCTTTCCTTTACAGTTCATTTGTTTCTTTTTTTCTAGCCTTTTTCAACATTCTATTTTTTGTTGAATTTCTGGAATCTTTCACATTATATGCCTTGGTATAGATTTATTTTGCACATGGCTCTTTGGAGTTCTATATACTTTGTGTATTTGTATGTTAAATTTTTTTATCCATGTTGGGATAGTTTTCTGTCATTATTTCTGTGAATATTTTTATGGTTTTCACACTTCCACTTTGTCACTGATTCTGATAAATCTTATGTTGCTATTCTCAGTTTTGTCTTGTAGCTGTTGGACTGATTTTTCATGGTCTCATTCTATTTTTAAGATATCTTTCTTTTTGTGATCACAAACCACAGTCTTCTCTTCTAGAGCTCATAGTGTACCCTCACCTTTATTCAGTCTGTTGCATATACTTTCACTGGAGTTTTTAAGCTCCTGGATTTCTCTTTGGATCTGTTTCTTTGATTCTATTTCTTTTCTGTGTTGGGAATTCCTGGTTTCCATCATGTTTCTGAGTTGCTCCATTTTTAAATCTGTGTCTTCTTTAATGCCTTTCATTTTGATCATCATTTCTTTTTGCACCTTCGAGGTTATTTTGTCTAGACCTCTTCCATTTGTTTGCTCAGTTTTGTTGCTATTATTTCAGAAAATTCCATTATTTGCCTTGCAATTTTCTGTACATCGTTGTGCTATGAATATTTCTTGTGTGGCCTGGTAGTTTGGTGTTGCATTTTACTGTTGCACCTTGTCATTTTCTATTTTTTATTTTATTTTTTCTTTGTTAGTGCTTTTAGATTTCTTATGGTAGATAGATTTTTCCCAAGGTTGACGGTTCTCTAGCCTCAGGAATGAAATATCTGTTCCTCAGGAATGTTTTCTAAATATAAGGGGATCTTTGTCTTTGTGTCTGTCTCAAGAACCTACTTTCCCAATGTATTGGAGGTGGGAAGTTACTATCTATTTGGTTCAGAACCTGGTCCTGTGGTACTTGACTATGGTGATGGTTATGACCCCATACAATCACTGTTTTTACATACAAGGGAAAAAACTGATTATAACATGAATGACATTCTGGTTAAAGTAGTACTGTTATCAGTCATAACTGTCTCCAGCACAGCCTGGCTACTGACACACTGTGGTAACTATGAACCTGATACATTTAACCGTAGGACCAATTCTACAGCTATATAACAAAAGCCAACATATACCAAGAATGTGTGTGCAATGACATTCCCCTTAGTGGAATGATTTTACCCAATTGCAGGAGGGAAGGACAGTGGACAAGATAGAGATGAATAAGATCAAATATAGGTGGGCAAAGGATAATCACCCAAGTTGTGGGAAACTAGAGGTAACAGGAGGGAAAGAATGGAAGAGAAAGCAAAGCATATTGAAGTGAGCCAGAAAGAGAAGCAACAAGGTTTACTCACATGAAAGTATCATAAAATCAATCAGAATAGTTGAGGAAATAGAGATGGAACATGAATAGAAGAAAATAAAAAAGAAACATAAGAAATCTAAATCATGAATGAAATAGAATAGAAAAAAGAGGAAATGAACAAGAATAATTACATAAAAGAAAACAAAACAACCCAGGTAGACAGAAAAAGAAAATTAATGAAACAGAGACAAGTAAATACAGTTATATTTCTCTGGTATCTATATTTCTATGTTCATTCCAAATTGGATCCCAGAAATAAATTATGTACTCCAGCCAAGTTCACATTTGGATTTACACTGAGTTTGTGGCTGATCTTGCCTCTGGTTGTGGGGGATCTGACTGGTCTTTTCTTCTGGACTTCTCCCAGTGCCCTTTGATAAAAAATGGCTGCCCCATCCACCTGCTTCTATTCCATGTGTCTGTGTGCCAAATCACAATGCGGGTTCACTTAACTTACCAACTGCTCACTTATATTCTCAATGCTGCTTTGGACTTTTCCATTACCCTCTTCCTGCCAGCCCACTGTGTGTGCCATGCTGGGGCCTTGCTGAATTCCTGGAGTCCTCCCTGGACTGGGTCAGGTTGTGCACTTCTGTGGGACGTTGCTGGGTCTCTGGAGTCCCACTTGGACCATGTCAGCATATGCCAAGAAACTTTATTTTCAGCTCAAAATTTTCTTGTTTTTTTTTTTTTTGTTTTTTTTGTTTTTGCCTCTTTTTAAGTTCTTTGTGGAAATCCATTTGTACATGTTTTCAAGGAAGTCAAACACATTTAAAATTTTACCAGATTAAGACTGATAATTCTGAGGTTTACATAGAATAAATCTTTAAAGTTTGATAAACAAATGTTATATATGATTGAGATTACTATGTGTATCTTTCTGTGTGTTAACTTTTAGGTATATATTTTCTTTACTTTAATTGGTTTAACTTAAATTGGTTTATACATAAACACTGAATACATCTCAAATGCTTGTGGTTGCTGAAACTTAACAGTCAGCTGATTTGTTTTAAAGTTTGTGACATATTTCTGTTCAGGTTCTTAGGTAACTAAGATAATATCGAAAATGAGTCATAAATACAATTTTTAATTATTGTTTGAGTATCATAACTTAGGTGTTTTTCTTAGCCAAAAATAGTATGTACTGCTTTAAATTAGTGCTATGTATTATAATTAATGATTTAAAGTAATTTTTGGCTATAATTAAAAGGTTAACTTTTCTATGTCTAAAACAGTCTGATTTTCTAAAACACTGAGACGCTCATGTTAAATTTACAGAACTACTTTTAAAAACAAAGGTACCGGGTCTGGCTCCTGAGCACATCCTGAACTCACTAAGAAGCAGAGCCAGGTGGGCTGTGACCTGCTCCCACCACCATGGTTCACAACTGAAACTTTTGGAGGGGACCAGGTATTTCTAATCTGCTTCATCAGGGCACAGAGGGTAACCCAGGACCCCACCACAATTTCAGTCTGAGTCTCTGCCCTCCATGCACCCACAGAAGACAGGAATTCCTCACTCAGAAGCCCCAGGGACTACTCTCACCAGGGTTCACATGTGGGCCCTCCCTGCATGTGCCTTGTGCTGAGTGAGTGAGTGCTCCAAGAGCTGCTGGTCCCACGGTTCAAGTCTGTACTTACTTGGGCCCAGACAACCTAGGGGGTCACAGGCACAGGCAGTCTGGGATTGCTCCTTGAGTGGCTCCTGCACACATCCTGAACTGACTAAGAGCCAGAATCAGAGGGGCTGTGACCTGCTTCCAACACCACAGTTCCCAGCTGAAAATTGCAGAGAACGCCAGGTATTTCCCGTCTACTTCCTGGGGACAAAGCAGGTGACCCAGGACCCCACCACCATTACTGTCTGAGTCTCTGCCCTCCGTGCATCTGGGGCAGACAGGAGGTAATCACTCAGAAAGCCCATGGACTGCTGTTACCATTTGCATGTGGTAAGGAGATGCTGGATCAGATGGTCTGCCATCAGCTGACACCAATGCCCATGTCTGAGACCTGGGATGACTAGATACCAATCAACAACTGCAGGAAAACACGAGACTAAATAGTGCTTCTCAGTGGACACTGAAGGGCAAAGCTGACCAACAGGAAAACTAGGGACACTAGTGGCCTTTGCTGTGCAGCCACTGAAGAGGAAAACTGAACTTTCTGTATCCAGTATCAAACATGACAAAATGAAGGACTAAAACAATCCCAGAATGCCACTCCACTCAGAACAAGTCTAGGAGACATCAACGTAGGAGAATTTGGTAAACAAACGCCTGAAATAGCTTAAATGATTGCAATGGAAGTAAAGAAACAACTCCATGAGGCCATAGAAGAAATGAGATCAGAAATAATCTCTCAGGCAAAAAATGAAATGACTATAACAATGAAAGAACTGCTCAAAACATCTGAAGAAGAAATATATAAGAAAATAGAACAAAGGCAATGGATGGAACCGTTAAATGAAAAATATAGAAAGGACTTAGAATGGATGAACCAGATTCAAAGAGACTTCCAGAAAAACAAAGCTTCCACTGAGAGCTGCCAAAACTGCTTGAATGAAGCTGAGGATAGAATCTCAGACTTTGAAGACAGCATGGCAGCCAGCGACCATGAAAGAAAGGATCTTACAAAATCAACAAGGATCCAGGAAAAATCAATTCAACAGCTGCAGGACAAGACAAAGAGGAATAATGTACTACTAATAAGAGTCAATGAAACAGCAGGAGGCAACACAACTGACATAAAAAGAATATTTGCAGAAATAATAGCAGAAAATTTCCTAAGTATGGAAACAGAACCTGATATACAGGTAAATGAAGCATATAGAACTCCAAACAACCACAACCAAAATAAAACTACACCCAGACATATAATCGTCAAGATTCCAGGTCTCCAGCAAAAGAAGAGAATATTAAAAGCTGCTAGAGAAAACAAAAAGATCAACTATAAAGGAAAGCCTATCAAAATCATGGCAGACTTCTCAGCACAAACCATCCAGTTGAGAAGAGCTTGGAGCAAAGTGTTACAGGTCCTGAAACAAAACAGCTTCCAAATAAGACTGATGTACCCTGCCAAACTATCCCTCAGATTCAACAGAGAAATAAAATATTTCCACAACAAAGAACAATGGAAAAACTTCATGAGTACCACACCAGCATTACAAAGAGTACTGAAAGATACTCTAGACAGAGAAAAATCTGACCGCAATTTCAAGAATACCAGTAGAAAAGAAATCTTAAGTGGAGCAAGCAAGGAATAAGATAGAAAAAGTAGGAAACCAATGCAAGTAAATAACATGACATGATAAATCAACATATATCATATATAAATATAAATGTAAATGGTTTCAATTCACTACTCAAAAGAAACGGACTGGCAGAGTGGATTAAAAAGCAAAATCCAACCATAGGCTGTATACAAGAAACATATTTTACTCAAAATGAAATCCTTTGCCTAAAAGTCAAAGGTTGGAAAGCAATCCTCCAGGCAACAGGAACCCTGAAAAAACCAGGTGAAGCTATTCCATTTCCAGACAATGTAAACTTCAAACTGACAACAATCAAAAGAGATAAAGAAGGTCACTACATACTAGTCAGGGGAAAACTGCAAGAGGATGAGATAACAATCATAAACATCCATGCACCAAATATCGGAGCTCCAAATTATATAAGACAAATCATAACAGGCATGAAAACCCATATAATTAATAACACTATTGTAAAAGGGGACCTCAACACCCCGTTGACACAAACAGATAGGTGAACTGGACAAAAAATCAGCAAGGAAATAATAGATCTGAACAAAAGCTGTGAACAAAAGCACTTAGTAGATGTATACAGAGTGTTCTACCCCACAACATCAGAATACGCATTTTTCTCAGCTGCTCATGGGTATTTCTCTAAACTAGACAGCATTCCAAGCCATACAGCATATCTACATAAATGTAAAAGAATTGAAATTATCCCATGCATATTATGTGACCACAGTGCAATGAAACTGGAAATTCATGACCAAAGGAACTCCAAAAACTCCATAAACACTTGGAAATTAAACAAGAACTTCCAGAACAACCAATAGATCACAGAAGAAATTAAAGAGGAAATTAAAAAATACCTACAAACAAATGAAAATATGAATACAACTTA
>NW_004955562.1:732320-740178 GCF_000276665.1 Chinchilla lanigera
GAGGGCCTGCTCGCTCCGCCCGTCCCCTGGGCCTCCCTGCACCTAGAAACTCAGTCTGCAGTGTCAGCGGGGTCTTTGTTCTCGAGTCCTGGCCTCCGGGATTGGGTGGGGCCTACCTGGCTCCGTGCACGCTTTTTGGCTGGGAATCGTGGTGGTATGAGTCCGGCCCACTCTCGGACCCAGGAGCCCTGCCGCTCCCAGAGAACTCGCTGCCTGGGCGCAAGGCGCGGGGCCCTCGTTTTATTCTTAAAATAATAAAAACAAAGCTAGCATATTTTTCTAAAATAAGTTTCATGTGTTCTCAGTGTTAGGCTTTTGGTTACTAAAAACTAGTAGTTAAGAATTAAAGAGTATTTGAACCTTAACTTCCAAAATGTTTTCAGTAATAATTTCTTGATTGGTTAATTAAACAACCATTCTTAGGTTATGACATAGCATAAATTTGGGCATATGTGTGTATATACATCTAAAATCAAACTACACAGATATTTGTGATGAAATGTCCGTGTCAATCCGGCATGATATAGTCAGTCAGATGGTATAAATACCTTTTTATGATTACATTTGTGTGACTCTTATGTAATTTTGTTATAACAAGTATAGGTACCTAAACACTGCAGTTCAGACAATGTTACTCTATTGAGTAGAGATTAGTAATTAAAAATCTGTGAAATGCATCTGTATACAAGTACATTGTACTTAAATGTTTCTCTGGTGAAACAGAATGATTAAAAATAAATTAGATAGGGGTTTCTTTATGTCATATAAAATCTTGTAATTAGATAAAGATAACTGACTAAAGAGTTATTGTATACTAAGATGTCCAGTTAAATGTGTTTCTGAGAAAATAACAAAACCTATTAATTCTGACATAGTAATGACATCATGATTGTTATGCTGAGATGTTGTCTTGTCCTTGATGTCAAGTTTTTCCTGCAAAAATCTCTGTCATAGTTATCTGTTAAGATTGTGCAGTCATTCAACTTCTAAGCCATGTATGAGCGTTAAAGAAGTAGTGCTTTATTAGTCATACTTTATTAGTCATACTTTATGTTTCAGATTCTTGATATCTACATAAGATCATAAAATTGCACCTTTTGGTCTCATTATAATACTGATGTAATTGGCCTTCTCTTTTTTGTATTCAACAACTGAGGTTTGGAGACCAGATTTTAATGATAATCAAGCTTGTGGGGCAGCCAATACTTTGGCACTGACTCTCCAAGCTCAACAAGTACCTTTTTTTATAGTATCCTACAATTTTGAACTGATAAACTCCAAGTGATCATACATATAGAACCAATGAAAAAGTGCCAGAATCCTTTCACTGAGATCCACTAGATTTACCTTTTAAAGGGAGCTCATAACTGCAAACCCTCAACATGACTTTTATCTCAGCTCCACTAAATTAACTCTCTGGAGAAGCACCCTGACTGTGGTCTCCTCCACACCAACATTTCTCAGCTCGAAGCTAGACTGAAACTACTACCATTCTCCCCTAACTATAATCAGTGATACTCTTTAGAGGGGGAAATTTATAAGCAGCTAAGTTAGATAGAAATTAATAGATAGTCAGAGAGGGAGTGGGCTCTCAAGGAAGTTAGTGAAAGATGGAGACATCAGAATTGTGGCTGGAAGTGTATCTGAAGAAGGCAAGGCCTCAAGATAAAGTCACAATGACCTGACTTGCATACTTCCTTAAGGAATAAGCAGAACTGTAATTAGTCCCACACAGCCCATTAAGTCCAAATATGCATCAGAATGTAGGATGGGTGACCATAAAACCTGGACTCATCACTTCCCCAAAATCTTCCTGTTTATTTTTTTTTTTGGTTTTTCTCCGGTACCGGGAACCGAACTCACGACCTTGCGCTTGCCAGGCAGGCGCTTTGCCGCTGAGCTAAATCCCCAGCCCCAATCTTCCTGTTTAAAAAGTCATACATAAGGGCTGGGCTTATAGCTCAGTGGTAGTGTGATTGCCTAGCATGCGTGAAGCCATAGGTTCAATCTCCTGTACCACAAATCAATCAATCAATCCATCCATCAATCCATCCAACTTCTTTAAAGATATAAAATATTTTTTAAAAAAGGTAAACCAAGGTTAATGATGCTAACCATATAACATTATATAATATAATGATACTAGATGCCCCACTTCCCTATTGGATCAATATTAGCTAAGCAGCTATACTGTGCTTTAAATTCTATAGGTTGATTATAGTTTGACTCATATTGCACCCACATTGTCACTTTGCTGTATAAATTACCCCTGACAAAGGGCTTTGGTGCTAACCCACTCTGGACCCCTCCCATATCTCAGGAATCTTTACTATTCCCCCATAAATATTTCCTACTCTTACCAGAAAAAAATAATACACTCACTGAGTGTGATGACTCACACCTGTACTCTCCACACTTTCAAGGTTGAGGCAGGAGGATCAGTATAAACTTCAGGCCAACCCGTGTGACATAATGTTCAAAGACAGCCTGGACCACATAGTGAGACCTTGTCTCAAAAAACAAACATAACATACACTTATAATCAAAGTGCTTTGTTACTATTGTAACATTTCTTAGGCGAGTAAAAGTCCCATTTTATTCACCAATGGCATCCTCAGTAGCTTGCCTGGTTGATGACAAGTAGCACATGTTCAACAACAATTTGTTGAATTAATCAAATAATAAACAAAATCCACAGTTGCTTCAGTAAATTATAATTTAGCCACAACATCCCAGATAGTAAATAATGAGTTTTAAATTGAAGGGAGGAGCCCTCCAATGTAGTACCTAATATTTATTGAGAAATTTTTACACTCATCAGTCACAATTTTGAATATACATTATCTCATTTAATTCACATCCAAATCCTATGAGATAAGCCTTATAATGATTTCTCATTCTTAGCAAGAGAAGCTTTGTTCTAAATCTAGGCAGTTTGACTTCATACTTCATGCTGTTAATGCTAAGTTATGTAGGCCAACTTTCTCACTTTCCAGATGGTGAAATTAAGGTTCAATAGGGAAGTAATTTGTCTGAGTTTGTTTTCTGGTGCTGGGGATTAAACCTAGGGTTTTTGTATGCAGCTACATCTCCAGATCTTTCTCATCTATTTTTACTTTGAGAAAGGCTAAGTCACAAAGTTGCACAAGCTGGGCACAAACTGTGATCTTTCTATCTCAGCCTCCCTGAATGCTGAGGTTACAGGTGTGCATCACCCAGCCTCCTCTGTCTAAGTTTTAAAGCCATTTTAGTGGCAAAACTGGAACTAAAACCTAGATATTTTGATCAATAATTTATACCTTTAGTTATCTCACTATGAGACTGATAAGAAATTAATGCTAATAGTAGTTGTTTACTGCAACGACTTCTAATTTTATCTTTAAAATGTTATCTTTATCCAAATGAAGATCAAATGTTCTTTGAGCAAATATTTTACTAATTTTCTTAGTTGGAAGTCTAAGAAAAAGAGAAATACTTGGGATAAGGAACTAGAGCGATCATTAAGGAATCAAATTAACTACTAGGAAAGCACTTGCATATAACTACTAAAAATAGGAAGTGATAAAAATGATCTTGCTATTCACTTGGTGCCAAGATTTCATAAGTGTGTCTTCAAAAGTCATTACAAACATATGGAAATAATACTTTTTAGATAATAGATTTTGTGAACGGTGACCAAGGATTTTGTCCCAAATGACACAGCTAATAAGTGATGGATATGAACTCACTCTGTACTCTGATTCTAAAATAGGAGGATGGAGGAAAGTGAAATATTGGCTATTGGGAGTGGCAGGTTGTGCCATTTATTCTCCCATAACAATAAGTGTAGGATTATTTTTCTTCTCATTTGCATAGACAGAAAATTAATTACTTTGTATGTGATTATCCATTTTAAACTGACCATTGAGTGTTTATCTATTTAAATAATTGGGTCATATATGTGTATTTCATCAATGGGCTTTAATTATGTGCTTTATATTTAAATTATTTGTTTTCTCCACATCTAGCACAACACTTGACAAAGAACCATTTGTTTGTTCAATAAAAGATAATGCCAGTATTAATATTTATCATCACATTTTGATGTGTCCCCTTAGGTCAGTGTAGTTTATGCTAGAAATAAACAGTTTGAATTAGAGATATGGACTAGTGGCAGAACAAAAAAAGGGCTTTGAAAGCTCTGGTGAAGTTCTTTGAATTGTTTTAGTTGGGTCTTATTGAGGAAGTTTACTGTGACTGTCAGTTTTTGTCAAATGATTTCATTAGTACATGTTTGCAATATATAATGTCTACATTCGTTGTGTGGATTTGATACATGTACATAATACATCTTAATTTATTTTTGTTACCTTCATTCTCTTTCTTCCTCTTTGCTACTGTCATCTCTTGATCCCCATCCTTTTCTTTTAGTACAAGTTTGCAGTACACAATGTTTACATTACTTGTGTGGAGTTGATGTCAATTTTTATATGTAAAATATGGAAGGCAACTCTTTGCAGAGTGGTTGTGAGGAATTATAATTACTATAAGGTGGCAGGCATATAGTAGAAATCAAATAAATTATATTATTTTGGTCAACAGAGAAGTAGACTAAGAAAATTCATTATGATGTGGGAAAGAGGCTTTAGAGCAGTGGTGGTGGTCAGTCTATGGCATGTGGATTGCAGCAGGCTGCTTGTATCATTGAAAGATCTAAAAGTTTTGCCCTCACTGTTTTAGAGGATTCACTGTTATCATACAGTAGTTCCTATTCCATAAACCTCTTGAAATTCTATGTAAAATTCTTCTTTTGTATTAGAGAGATAAAAATAAAACAGACTTTCAAAACAGGCTAATAGGAGAGTAGTAATAATGCATACATTGCTTATTTTTATCTCCATGGCAGGTACACAGAATAAAAGATATAGGCATAAAATATTGTTCAAACAATATTAGCACAAACCTTTCTTTTTAATGAATTAAGAGAAGGTAGCTGTATAACTATCTTGTTCATATATATGCAAATTTTTTTTCCTTTTCCCATCCTTCCTTTCCCCTTCCCCCATCAGTTTCTCTTTTCTTTTGGAGTTTCTTCCTAATTCACAATATATATTGCACATTTTGGATCTTATTACTCAGTCAGTTTCTCATACCACTGAGACCCTATGATATTTAAACCTGTAGGATTGATTTACTTCATTTATGAGTATGGTTTTGAGTTGCATCCATTTACCTCTAAAAGTATTGAGTATATCCTTCTTTATGGCAGAGTAGTACTCCATTGCAAAAAAACCACATCTTTTTTTATCCATTCCTTGGTTGATGAGCACCTGTGTTGTTTCCAAGATTTAATTATTACAAATTGTTCTGCCATAAACATAGGTGCACATATATCGCTGTGGTATGATGTTTTAATTCTTCCAGGAAGATATACAGAAGAGGAATACCTGGGTCAAACACGATCTCTTAATCCTTATATTTTGGGAATCTCATACTGATTTCCACAGTGGGTGCAACAGAGTACACTGCAGTCAACACTAGAGAAGGGTACCTTTTTCCTCACAGCTACTCCAGCATTTGTTACTGGTTGATTTTTTGAAGATAACCATTTATTCTGGAGTGAGATGGAATCTCAATTTTGCTTTAATTTGCATCTCTTGAATGACCAATGATGTTGACATTTTTTTCATATATTAATTTGTCATTTGTTTTTCTTCATCTGAGATGTGTGTATTCATCTCAGATGCCCAGTTTTAGATTGAGGCTTTGAATTTTGGGGGCTAATTTTCTTCAGTTCTTTACATGTTCTGGATGGAAGTCCTTTGCCTGAGGAAGAACTGATTATAATATTTTCCCACTCTGTGGGTTGTCTTCTCATTCTGTTGGTGATTTCTTTGATTATGCAAAAGCTTTTTAATAGGGTGAGATTCCATCTGTTGATTCTTTGTAGTATTTGCTGTGTGATCTGGATTTTGTTAAAGGAGTCTCTACAACTATGTCTTCAAGATTTCTACCTATTTTCTCTTTCAGTAGATTTAATGTTTCTATTTTAATGTTTACATCTTTGATCCATTTTGACTTTAGCTTAGGGCATGATTTTAGATATTGGTCTAGATTTTATCTTCAGCATATGGAGAGCCAATTTTTACTGAACCATTTATTAAAGAGGCTATTTTTCTCCCAGTGAACGTGTTTGGCTGCTATTATATAGGGTGTGGTTTCTCTAATTTCTCTCTCAATGAGTTTATTGTTTTTGTGTAGGAATGCTATTGATTTTTGAGTGCTGACTTTATATCCATCTACACTACTAAATTTGGCTACTAAATCTACAAGTCTTTTGGTGGAGTTTTTGGGGTCTTCTATGTACAGTATCATGTCATCTGCAAATAATGATAATTTAAATTCTTCCTTTCCTATACCTATTTCTTTTATTTCTTTATCTTTTCCAATTGCTTTGGCTTATGTTTCAAAACTATATTGAATAGGAGTGGTGATATTGGACAGCCTTGTCTTGTTCCTGATTTTACAATGAAAGCTTTCAGTCATTGACCATTTAACATGATATTGGTTGTTGTTTTGTCATAGATGGCTTTTATCAGATTGAGCTAAAAACTATCTATTCCAATTTCCTGTAGAGTTTTTATTATAAATGGGTGTTGGTCTTTGTCAAATGATTTCTCTGCATCTATTTAGATGATCATGTTAATTCTGTCTTTGGTCCTATTAATATGTTGTATTGCATTTATTGATTTGTTTATTTTGAACCATACCTGCATCACAGGGATGAATCCTACTTGATTATAGTGCATAATTTTCTTTATCATTTGCTGCATTCTGTTTGCCAGTATTTTTGCCTCTATGTTCATTATGGAGATAGGCCTGTCATTTTCTTATTTGGTTGGGTTTTTCTCTGGTTTAGAATCAGGGTAGTTCTTGTTTCCAGGAATGATTTTGGAGATATTGCTTCCCTTTCAATTTCCTTAAAGAATTTCAGCATTACTAGCATTAGATCTTCTACAAATTTCTTGTAGAATTCAACAGTGAATCCATCAGGGCTTTTCTCTCTTGGTAAGTTTTTAATTACTTTTTAAATTTCATTGGCTAATATAAGGTTATTTAGAATTTTTACATCTTTTGATTTGGTTTTGGCAATTCAATTGTGTCTAAGAATATGTGCATTTTTTCTATATTTTCCATATTATTACAATGTGTGTTCATTTAGAGGGTATTGTTGCTCTTCTGGATTTCTGTAGATTACATTTTGATTGTCCCCTTTGTATTCTTAATTTCTTGAATTTGTGTTTTTCTTTCCTCTTTTTGATGAGGTTGGCTAATGGTTTATCAATTTGATTTGTTCTTTCAAGAATCTACTCCTTGGTCTGTATTGCATTAATTTCTGCTCTTATCTTCATAATTTCCTCCCTTGTCTGAGCTTTCACTTTGATTTGTTCTTCTTTTTCTGTAAGTTTGAGGTTTGAACTCAAGCGCATTTTATTTTTCTGATGTGAGAGTTTCTTGGTATACATTTCCTTCAGAGGACTCCTTTCATTGGATGCCATAAGTTCCGGTATGTTTATTGGCATTATTCATTATTTGTACATACTGTTTAATTACATCATTAACTTTCTCTGTGACCCATTCGTTGTTCAGAAGTGTGTTATTTAATGTCCATGCATTTATGTAGATTTTGTAGTTTCTCTTGTCACTGATTTCCAGTTTTATTATGCTATGTTCAGATAAGTATGCATGGGATGATTTCAATTCCTCTACATTTACTTAAGCATATTTCATGGGCTAATATGCAGTCTACTTTTGAGAATGCCCCATGTTCAGCTGACAAGAATGTGTGTTATTATGTTTTGGGTTGGAAAACTCTGTA
>NW_004955562.1:755047-760127 GCF_000276665.1 Chinchilla lanigera
GTGTCTGTCCTAAGATTTTACCTTCCCAATTGATTAATGATGAGATATTGCTATGTACTTGGCTCAGCATCCACTACTTTGGTACTGGAGTATGGTGATGGTTATGACTACAGACAGTCACAGTGTTGTCATACAAAGGAGAACAACTCATTGTAGCAGGTATGACATCCTGACTAAATATTACAATTAGCAATAAAAATAACATCAAGCAGAGCCTAAAAACCAACAAACTGGTAATTCTTAATTTGGTACAAGCTCTACAGTTATGTAACAAAACCCATCATAAATAAGGAACTTGAATGTAATATTTCCTCCTAGAAATATCAGATTATTGAAGTGAACCAGAAAGACTAGAGACAGTACTCAGTAACACTTTCTCTGTGAAGTAGGGTCTGTTGCAACCCACTTTCACTTCCCTACTTCTTTCTCAGGAGCTATCTCTCTCAATAAATTTTTCCTACCCTTAACCTCTATTGTTCCTTAGAATTCATTCTTCAATTTCAGGGAACACAAACTCAGTGTATCTGACATCTAGAAAGTTGGGAGTTGGACTTTTTACCCCTCTATCATTTGGAGGTACACACTGAGATAATTGGAATGAGGTAAGAATTTGCTTTTGTTTCATGGATTCATTCAGATTCATTCAGATAATCGGAAATTGTCATCCTTTTTTGTCAGTTTAAGTTGCTTAGGCCTTGTTTTTTCATGCCTTGAATTTTTAAGTCTTGTCTTTCTTTGTGTTGTTTTTTGTTAAAATGATGGTAAATTTAAGCTGAGAGCATGAGATTATGATGTTTCATTGATAGACATTTATTTTTGCAGGCACGATCTTGTATTCCTGTTTTTTGCATATGCTGCATTTGGATTTACTAATTGCTGAATTTACTGGTGTTCTGGTTTAACTTGTTTGTCTGCTATGTTTTATTGTCTTTTCTTATACAGTGGTGCTAGGGAAATGTAATGTTAGAGCTTTCCCTAGTGGAATTTGATACTAACCAAAATATCAAGTTGTAAAATGTTGTAACATGGGTTTTTTAAAAAATGAAATCTAGTTTATGTCTAGTAAATGCACACCTATTAATCATGGGGTTACAAATGCAAGTTAAAGGGCAATCAATGCTATGCTGGCAAGCATTCTTAAGACTTGCAGGACAGGTTTCATTGGGACAATTGGGTCTGATTCCTTCCTCCATGTTTATGGGGGGGAATGTTGATCCAGTTTTGCCTCAGTTTCCTTTTGGGTCTGATCTTTCACTGGTGAGGAGGCAATCTTAGCTCTTGAGATTTCCACTCTTGCTTTTCCAGGTGGAAAGTGAGGACATGTGCACAAATTGTCTGAAAAACTCACCATGAATGAGAGAAGACTTTCTTTCTCTGATCTCATTTCTGATCTTTTTCTATCACTTTGTACCTTCCTTTTTTTTGGAGGCATGTTTCTGTTAAAGATCAGAGAGAGTCTGAGAAGATTTTAGTCACACTCTGTCTCAATCTTTCCTTCCTATTCAACAACTAAAAACTTTCAAGTTCAGCCCATAGAAAATGAGAATTTGTTTATTCCAAAGACAGGGGTGTCATTCATCTTTGATGAGGAACACATTAACCATCTCTAGGTCAGATAAGGCATTGGAATTTTGCTCATCCAGGAGAACATACATAAAAGTGTTACCCGTGCCTAGTGTTCTGGGTACAGTTTCCCAGGTATGGGAAACTGAGCCTGAGATTGCAAGGAAATATCCAACTTCTGGATGAGAATAGAAGGATCAATTTCCTAAGTACCATCCACAACATCCTGGTCCTCTCTCTCTGCTCTTAGGTCTTTCATCATTTACGTGTGTAGGGAAGGAAAGTACTTTCACTAATGTGCAAGTTGTGGTTACCAGAAAATGAGTACATGTTTTAACCTGTGAGTTTCATAAGTGTGTTGCAGATATAGATATAGAAATTTTAGTGGATTTTGAGTAAAACTTAACCTTGTTTTGCTGCTAATGAAGACTGCCTTGGTGATTAGGTAGACAGCAAAAATATCTTGTAGACTTCTTTGCCCTAGGACTCAGGGTAGGTGTTTTCCAAGCCATTACTTGCCTCTATCTATTTACCTATCTGTGGAGGTGATCTCTTTTGCAGGTTGGAAAGTGCTCCAACTACTTGAAATCCACCCTTTGACTTTTCTCCTCTCACTCTTTTTCAAAGGATTGAAAAGTAATTTTCCAGGTCTCTTCATTAGTGGTTTAATTTTGCTAGCAATGTTTCCTTCTTTAAACGTGACTGTTTTAGTGGGAATATTCTTAAATCAAATACTGGCTTTTAACGAGAGATGAGCAGCATGATAAGCTGCTATTATATTTGGAGATGAGTATCATATTGTTAATGTTAGAGTGCCAGAAGGTGGATAGCCAGGGGAACAGCCAGTTCCTACTGGAACCCAAACAGTCCCTGCACAAGATCCCTATAGCCCACAAACCAGATGGGAGATTGGAATAGGAAACATCTTCAGACATGTATTCTTGGAGTTCTAAGAAGGAGGAGAACTAAGTTCCTCAATTATTTTAAGCTGTCAGCTATTCATGAAGAGAAAATGAGAACTCCTCTGCCTTCCTAGATTTGTTACAAAAGGTATTGATGAAAAACACATCCCTGGCTCCTCATTCAGTAGGATTATTAAAGACAATTTTAATACTCAGCCTCAGATATCAGGGCAAAGCTACAAAAGATGGCTTTTTTTCCAGTTAGCTCACTTGATACTTTAATGAGAATTCCCTCCTCAGTATTTTATAATCAAGACCAGGATGAGGCCAAGGGAGAAAACAAAGAGACTAAGAGAAAGTGGCTGCCTTGGTTGCAGCTTTAAAATGAATAGACTCTAGTCTGATTACTGAGGCTCCAAGAAGTGTTTTATGACTATAATCATTTGTTACTGGTGTGAGAGCTAGGCCACCTTGGAAGGGACTGAGGTAAGAACCATCACAATATGTGGTCTCCTGACCCATGCCCTGAGTGCAAAGGTGAGCACCAAAAGTCAGACTGCCCCCTGAGACAGAAGTCCCAGGGATCACACCCATTTTACCAGATGATCCAAGACTGAAAGCTCACTGCTCACTCTCTGCCTCATTCCTCTGGCTGTACTGTCAACTTCACAAAAGAGTTCTGGGAAATCATGACCATAGAGGGAAAAGAAACCAGCCTATTGCTGGACACTGATGCAAGTCAGTTCTTTTCAGCTGTGGCCTTCCTTCCAGCTGTCATAGCTAAGTGAAAGGAGTCACTGGATATGAGCTAATGCCTCACAATTCTTAGGCTCAAGTGGGGTGCATTTATCTACTCCCATTCTTTTTTTTATTATGCCTGAAAGTTCAGTTCCCCACCTGGCAAGAGATATCTTATCTTGTTTGAATATTGTAATATATATGCACCCAGGTCAGGTATATTGCTTCCCTCTCACGGAGACAGAAATAAATCCTGAAGTGTGGGGAACTAAAGATAAAATAGGAAAAGTAATAAGGGCTTGGCTGGGGTGCAAGTAAATCTTAACGACTCCACTGTTTTCCTCATAGGAGACAATGTCCTATAAGGCCTGAAATTTAAAAAGTACTATTGCCCATAATTGAAAACTTAAGGGAACAAAGTTTACTTACATCCTGTAACAGCTCCTACAACATTCCAACCTTTGGAGTTCAAAAACCCAATGGAGAGTGGAGATGGGTACAGGACTTTAGATTGGTAAATGAGGCAGAGTGCCAATCCACCCAGTGATACCTAACCGATACATACTTCTTTCTCAAATCCGAGAAGATATCAGTTGATTTTCAGTGTTAGATTTACAAGAAGCTTCTTTGTTATCCCTTTACATACAGATTACCAGTTTCTTTTTGCCTTTTAAAATCCCCTTGACCAGGCTTCTCAACTGAGTTGGACTGTGATTCCCCATAGTTCAAAGACAGCCCTCATCTTTTTCAGGCAAGTTCTTTCCCTTGGCTTATGTTTTTAAATTTTCCCAAGTCATAGTGCTGCAATATGTAAATTATATACAGTTATGTGCCTCATCAGAAGAGATATGGAGCCAAGGCACCCATGCTCTCTTGAATTTTCTAGCAGACAGAGGTTATAAGGTCTCTAGGTCTAAGTCACAGCTTTGTAGATTTGAGTTAAAATACTCAGGCTTTGTCATATTTAAAGGAGCCTGAAGACTGTGGGAAGAAAGAATTAACCCAATAGTTTCCTGCTCATAGCCTAAGACTCTAAACTAGCTAAAAGGATTCATAGTAATTACAGGCTTTTGTCACCACTGGATAGCAGGGTATGGTGAGATTGCGTGACCACTGTACCAGTTAATAAACGAAGCTGAAAATGCATATAATTCATATTTTAAGCTGAGAATCTGATTCCCAAACTATATCCCAGAATATAAAACAAGGACTTCTAAATGCTCAGGGACTGAGTCTACAGAGAAGACATTGTTTTGATCTATATGTTGATGAAAGGCAGGGCACAGCTTTGGGAGTGCTTACTTTTGGGAGTGCTTATACAGGATTGAGGACCTGATCAGCAGCCTGTATTGATCAGAGTCATAAATTAGACATTCTATTAAAGGGATTACCTGTGTGCCTTAAGGCTGTGGCTGCTGTAGCTCTTCTGGTACCAGAGGTATCCAAGCTGAATTTAGGCAAATATTTCACTGTATATATCCCTCACTGTATATATCCCTCACCAGCTCTTCTGGTACCAGAGGTATCCAAGCTGAATTTAGGCAAATACTTCACTGTATATATCACTCACAATGTGGTAGGAATCTTTCTTCCAAAGGGAGCCCATGGCAACAAGGGCAAGTCAGGTGGAATCACAATCTCTGACCTGAAATTACACTACAAAGCTACTGTCATAAAATCAACCTGGTACAGGCTAAAAAACAGACCTGAGGATCAATGGAACAGACTGAAAGAAACAGCCACAACCAAAACCACACTTAGCCACCTAATCTTTGATAAAGGGGCCAAAGAAACTCACTGAAAGAACGATAGCCTCTTTAATAAATGGTGCTAGAATAATTGGCTTGCCACCTGCCAAAGACTGAAAATAGACCCAA
>NW_004955562.1:761081-764751 GCF_000276665.1 Chinchilla lanigera
CTAGTGTAAAACCTGAAAGAGTGAATAAAAACTAGGAGGTATGATAGACATTGAGAAATGAAAGGAAAATGCTCAAGGGTAAAAGGCAAGTGGGATGTGGGAAAAGAGAAGGGAAAGAAGAAGAAATTTTGTATATATGTATATACAGGATAGTGAACATAATTGAACTACTGTCTTCTGTTTCTTTGCTGAAAGAAACAGCTAATGATTGCTTGACTGATCAATACTGCATGTCTCTATCTGTTTTCATGAGAAACCACTTTGAAGATATCAATATGTAACAAGCATTGTTAATTTCCTACCACTTTGTCTGTAACTCTGTATTGTTTGTATTATTCTTTCACTATTTTGTAAATGGTTGTCTGTTTGTTAATGTTTTCCTTCTTCTATTTTTAAAATAAAAAAAAAAGGAGCCCATGATTTTCGGACAACCAGCTTCTTAAATATCAGGCTCTATTTCTAGAAGGTACAGCCATTCAAATAAAGACATGTTGTTCCTTAAACCCTGCCCCCTTTATACCAGAAAAAGAGGATATTGAGTTCAAAAGCCTTGTTAGACACATCGTGTACTGACCCTTATTTGACCCTCTTCTGTGATCACAGTTCCTTCATAGAAAATGGAACAGGAAACACAGGGCATGCAGAAGAGACTCTATATCAGACACTTGAAAGTTCCTCAGTTGCCCCTAGGACAATTGCCCAGCTAGCAGAACTCATATTTGTGACAAGGGCTTTACAACTCAGTGAAAGACAGAAAGTCAGTTTATTGTTTTTTTTTTGTTTTTTTTTTTTTTGTTACCAGGAATTGAACTCAGGACCTTGTGCTTGCCAGGCAGGTGCTTGTGCCGCTGAGTTATATCCCCAACTAAAGTCTGTATTTATACTGATTCAAAGTATACTTTCCAGCCAGGTGTAGTGGCACACAACTGTAATCCCAGCACTCAGGAGGCTAAGGCAGGAGGATTGCTGTGAGTTCAACACCAGCCTGAACTGCACAGTAAAGCCCTGTTGCCAAAAAAAAAAAAAAGACAAAGCATGCTTTCCTAGTGCTGCATGCTCATGCAACCATATAGAAAGAAACTATCTAACAGCCAATGGAGCTCCCATAAATTATCATAAGGAGATAAATGAAGTTTTATCATCTCTCAATATGCCCTCAAAGGTGGCAGTAATTTACTGTAGAGGGCACCAAAAAGGAGTTGGTGAAGTATCTCAAGGATCTTAAGGTAACCTACTGGTTGATGCAGCTGCAAAACAAGCTGTTCAAAGGCCCTCCATTCAGGCTTCCCTGGTTTGGGAAGTGTCCCTTGATAGTTCTCAGTCTAAATATTCTCAGTCAGAAATAGAATGGGGTCTCTCCCATGGATGTCAGTTCCTTCAATCAGGATGTTTACAATCAGATGATGGTTAATTATTTCCTTCTGATGCTACCCAATGGAAAATGCTTAAGTCTTTAAATCAAATCTTTTACTTGGGGAGAGACAAGACCCACCCTATGTTCTCAAAGTTATTTGTAGGAAAGGCACTCTCTCAGACAATACAACAAACAGTTAAGATATGTGGGCACTACCAAAAGAACAATCCTTTTAACTGAATCATAGCCCCTCTAGGTATGCAAAGACATAGTAAATACCCTGGGGAAGATTGGCAGTTCCATTTTAAGCATAGTCTAAAACATAAGAGGCTCCAATACCTATTGGTATGGGTAGATACTTTCACTAACTGGGTTGAAGCCTTTCCTTGTAGAATAGAAAAAGCACAAAAGGTCAGAAAAGTTTTTATCTCAGGTATCATCCCCAGATTTGGACTTCCTAAGAGCTTACAGAGTGATGATGGGTCTTCTTTTAAAGCAACAGTCACATAAGATGTCTCTCAGGCACTGGATATTCTCTATTACCTTCACTGTGCATGGAGGCCACAATCATCAGAAAAGGTACAAAAAATGAATGGGACTCTAAAGGGACATCTTTGTAAAATGGCTCAAGAAACCCACCTACAGTGGCCTCACTTTAGCTGTTATTAAAGTAAGACATAAACCTCAAATTCTAGGCCTCAGTCCACTTGAAATTCTTTGTGGATGCCCTTTTCTCACTAATAATTTTCTCTGCAATAGAGAAACAGATGCTTTGCTAGAAGGTGTCACCTCACCAGCTAAATTCCAATAGACTCTTGAACAGTACTACAAGCTCAACCTAAAGAAAGAGGAAATCTCATATTCTTTACTGGATATTTGGAACCAGTAAAGCCTCTTCCTTCATCATTTTCTTGCCTAGGACCAACTTGGGGAGGACTACATGTTGAGGACCAAATGGATGGCTGTCTGATGGAGACCACTATGAGCAACCCTGAGCAGGACTTAAATTTAACCAATTGACTTTCCATGTTTACTTGTGAGTCTGTCGAAGGCCTAGGCTCCTTCTCTGGAGATGGTTGGTGGATTCACGGTAAGTGAACCTCTGTGAGTCACTAATCCCTACTAAAGCTTTTAATGACAGATAAAGCCAGAAAGCCTCTAAGGATAAGACAAGATCACAGCCAAGGACACCTGGATCATGGAGAAGTCTTTGAGTGGTTCCACCCTTCTTGAGTACTCCCCTCCTTTCTTTTGATAACCAAATAAATGTGGGCCAGCCAGAGAAAGTCATAGTCTTAGCCCTGAGAGAATCTCAAAGTCTGTGAGAGGTCTTTGATTCTCCTGGAACCCTGAAATCATTTCATTTGCCTCTTTTTATTTAACCTTCACCCTACACTTTTTTGGGAGATTGCAGACCTGATCAGCCTGCAATAACTAAGGGATATTATTAACTCAATAGCTTTCCTAAAAAGAGGAGCATTTGGCCCTACCTCCACATATTGGTATGCACAGAGATGGTTAGGATATTTCTGTGTCCCCTCAATTGGCTTTAAGCAATTCAAATATGTCTATCCAAGGTGCTGTTGTGTAGTCTTTGAACAATGGGACAGGTCAGTGATGCCCCACCCATAGCTCCCAAGTAGTATGTGTGAGCAAGACTGAGCAATGCCATGCTTTTGGATGAGAATGAGCTTCAAGAAAGAAGCCATGACATCTCAGGGCATGACTACTACATATCAAACCTGAGACATTGACCCCAAAAACACTACGTACTGCCCCAATCTGTGATATTCAGATTGCTCTTTCTGCATCTCTTTTTTTTATTTTTTTTTTTTTTTAAATATTTTCTCATTTTTTTATTTTAAAAATAAAAGGAGGAAAACATAGACAGACAACCTTTTACAAAATAGCAAAAGAGGGGGCTGGGGATTTAGCTCAGCGGCAAAGCGCCTGCCTGGCAAATGCAAGGTCGTGAGTTCGGTTCCCGGTACCGGAGAAAAACCTCACAAAAAAAAAAAAAATAGCAAAAGAACAATACAGACAATACAGAGTTACAAACAAAGTGGTGCGAAATTAACAATGCTTGTTATATTACATATTGATATCTTCAAAGAGGTTTCTCATGAAAACAGATAGAGACATGCAATATTGATCAATCAAGGACTCACTGACAGTTTCTTTCAGCAAAAAAATAGAAGACAGTAGATCAACTATGTTAACTATCCTGTATATACCTACATACAAAATTTCTCCTTCTTTCCCTTCTCTTTTCCCACATCCCAGTTGCCCTTTACCATTGAGTGCTTTCCTATCACT
>NW_004955562.1:765862-767169 GCF_000276665.1 Chinchilla lanigera
GATTGCTTTTGCTATTCTGGGTCTCTTCTGGTTGCAGATGAATTTAAGACATGTTTTCTTGAGATGTGAGGTATGCTAATGGTAGTTTAATGTGAGTTGAGTTAAATCTGTGCAGCAGTTTTGGTAGTATGGCCATTTTCACAATGTCAGTTCTTCCTATCCATGAGCAAGGAATATTTTTCCATTTACTGAAATATTCTTCGATCTCTTTTTTCAGAGTACTTTAGTTTTCATTGAATAGATCTTTGACTTCTTTTGTCAGATTGATTCCTAAATATTTCAGTCTTGGATGTTATTGTGATAGGTATGGTTACCTTAATTTCTCTCTCAGTCTGTTTGTTGTTTGTGTATAGGAATGCTATCGATTTTCGTGTGTTGACTTTGTATCCAGCTACCCTGCTGAATTTGTTTATTAATTCAAGGAATCTTCTTGTGTAGTTTTTGGGGTCTTCCATGTGAAGTATCATGTCACCTGCAAATAGTGATAATTTTACTTCTTCCTTTCCTATCCTTATTTCATTTATTTCTCTATCTTGTCTAATTGCTCTGGCTAGTGGTTCCAGAACTATATTGAACAGGAGTGGTGACAGCAGACATCCTTGTCTTGTTCCCAATTTTTAAGTAAATGCTTTCAGTTTTTGTACATTTAGAGTCATGTTGGCTGTTGGATTGTCATAGATGGCTTTGATCAAGTTAAGGTAAAGAGCATCTATTCCTATTTTCTGTAGAGTTTTTATGATACATGCATGTTGAAATGCTTTTTCTGCATCTATTGAGATGACCGTGTGATTTTTGTCTTGTACATTTAGAGTCATGTTGGCTGCTGGATTGTCATAGATGGCTTTGATCAAGTTAAGGTAAAGAGCATCTATTCCTATTTTCTGTAGAGTTTTTATGATACATGCATGTTGAAAGCTTTTTCTGCATCTATTGAGATGACCATGTGATTTTTGTCTTTTGCTCCATTGATGTAACATGTAACATTTATAGATTTGCAAATATTGAACCAGCCCTGCATTCCTTGAATGAATCTGACTTAGTCATGTTGTATGATTTTCTTGATGATTTCCTGCATTCTATTTGCTGGTATCTTATTGAGTATCTTTGCATCTATATTAATTAGGGAGGTTCGTCTGTAGTTTTCTTTCTTGGTTGGGTCTTTACCTGCTTTTGGTATCAGTACAATACTTGCCTCCAGAAATGAGTTAGGGAGAATTGCTTCCTTTTCTATTTCATTGAAGAGTTTGAGGAGTTTTGGTATTAAATCTTCTCTGAATTTCTTGTAAAATTCTGCTGTGAATCCATCA
>NW_004955562.1:768187-788420 GCF_000276665.1 Chinchilla lanigera
CATACATGGTTATGATTGTTATCTCATCCTCTTGCAGTTTTCCCCTGACTAGTATGTCGTGACCTTCTCTATTTCTTTTGATTGTTGTCGGTTTGAGGTTTACATTGTCTGCAAACAGAATAGCTACACCTGCTTTTTTCTGGGTTACTGTTGCATGGAGGATTGTTTTCCATCCTTTGACTTTTAGTCTATAGATTTCATTTTGAGTAAAATGTGTTTCCTGTATACAGCCTATCGTTGGATTTTGTTTTTAAATCCATTCTGCCAGTCTGCTTCTTTTGACTGTATGATTGAGGCCGTCTACATTTATAGTTATAATGGAAATATACTGATTCATCATTGCCATGTTATTTAGTTACGTTGGTGTCCTACTTTTTCTACCTGTTTACTTGCTTGCTCTTTTTGACGTTTCGTTTCTGCTGTTGTTGAAATTGCAGTCATACGTTTCTCTGTCTAGAACATCTTTTAGTACTCTTTGTAATGCTGGCTTGGCACTCATGAATTTCTTCAATTGTTCTCTGTCATGAAAATATTTTATTTCTCCATTGAATTTGAGGGATAGTTTGGCAGGGTACGTAAGTCTTGGTTGGAAGCTGTTCTGTCTGAGGACCTGTAATACTTCACTCCAAGTTCTCGATTGCATGGTTAGTGCTGAGAGATCTGCTGCAATTCTGGTGGGCTTTCCTTTATAGGTAATCTGTTTCTTTTCTCTAGCCACTTTTAATATTCTGTTGTTTTGCTGGAGATCTGGAATCTTGACGATTATTTATCTGGGTGTAGTTTTATTTTGGTTGTCGTTGGCTGGATTTCTATATGCGTCATTTACCTATGTGTCAGGTTCTGTTTCCATACTTGGGAAATTTTCTGCTATTATTTCTATAATTATTCTTTTTATGTCATTTGTGTTGCCTCCTGCTGTTTCATTGACTTGTATAAGTGGTTCATTATTCCTCTTTGGCTCATGTTGCAGCTGTTTATTTAACTTTTCCTGAATCCTTGTTGATTTTACAAGATACTCTCTTTCAGGATTACTAGCTGCCATGCTGTCTTCAAAGTCTGAGATTCTACCTTCAGCTTCATTCAAGCAGTTTTGGCAGCTTTCAGTGGCAGATTTGTTTTCCTGGAAGTCTCTTTGAATCTGCTTCATGCATTCTAAGTCTTTTCTATATTTTTCATTTAACATTTCCATCCATGGCTTTTGTTCTTCTATTTTCTCATATGTTTCTTCTTCAGAATTTTTCAGCAGTTCTTTCATTATTATTCTCATTTCATTTTTTGCCTGAGAGTTTATTTCTGATCTCAGCTCTTCTATGGCCTTATGGAGTTGTTTCTTTACTTCCACTGCAATCATTTCAGCTATTTCAGGCATGTGTTTACCAAATTCTCCTATGTTGATGCCTCCTGCACTTGTTCTGAGTGGGGTGGAGTTCTGGGATTGTGTTTTAGTCCATTGCTTTGTCATGTTTGCTACCAGATGCAGAAAGCTCAGTTTCCCTCTTCAGTGGCTGCACAGCAAAGGCCATTAGTGTCCCTAGTTTTCCTGTTGGTCAGATTTGCCCCTCAGTGGCCCCTGAGAAGCACTACTTAGTCTTGGCTTTTCCGGCAGTTGTTGACTTGTATCTAGTTATCCCAGGTGTCAGACGTGGGTATTGGTGTCAGCTGATGGCATATCATCTGATCTAGCATCCTCTTACAGTTCAGGGCAAGTGCACAGCCCAGGCTCAGGTTCCACTGGCGTGACAATCCTGGTTCAGTGGACCTATATCCCCAGGCAGTTTAGGGTACAGGCAAAAGCCACACACAAACTACAGGATCAACAGTTTGCGAACCACCTGATTCTGTGTCTCCAGTCAGTTCATGACCCATACAGGAACCAGATGCAGCCCAGATGGGTAGCAATCACAGACTGCCCATGCTTGCAACCCCCTAGGGGGTCTGGACACAAGTAAAGCATAGACTTGAGCTGCTGGACCAGCAGCTCTTGGAGCACTGGCTCACTTGGTGCAGGGTGTGTGCAGGGAGGGGCTGCAAGTACTCCCCAGCTAGAGGGAGAGAGACAGACCTCCTGTCTGGCTCTCTCTGTGAGTTTCAGCTGTGAACCGTGGCGATGGGAGTAAAACACGGTCTCGAACTGCAGGACCAGCAGCTCTTGGAGCACCTACTCGCTCAGCGCAGGGTGCACACAGCGAGGGGCTACACATGCCGCCCAGCTAGAGCAGTCCCTGGGGATTCTCAGTGAGGACCTCTTGTGTGTCGCTGGTGCCTGGAGGGCAGCAACTCAGTCTGTAATGGTGGCGGGGTCCTGGGTCACCCGCTCTGCCCCCAGGAAGTAGATGGGAAATACCTGCCTCTGTCACTGAATTTCAGCTGGGAACCATGGCTCTCAGAGTAAAGCAGAGACTCGAACTGTGGGAGCAGCAGCTCTTGCAGCACTCACTCACTCAGCTCAGGGTGAGAGCATCTTTTTCTCTGCATATTGTGAGGTGATTTCAGGCCTTGTCCGTAGCCCAGCTCACAGCACTCACATATTTCTTTTCTTTCCATCAGTCACTTATCCCTGAGCCACTCCTCCTCATGAATTAATAAAACCCAGAGTTGTCCCTGGGTGAAGGCGTTTGTTCTGAATAGCCATTTTTCTAGCTGCATTTAAGACCCTCTTGGCTCCCCACAACTACAAATATGTCTTTATTCTCACCTTGGATTACACTGCAAGTGGTAGATTGGAGTTACTTATTAAAATTCTAGTATCTTTTCCCTGATATTACAAATGTGTATTCTTACAGACCATGACAAAGTTCAAAAGGGCTTTCCATCATTACGTGCTGTTATCCTGTCAACTCCATCAGCTGTCAAGGTAGTGGGCCTGGACTCCTGGGTATACCACAGTAGACTCAAACCCTGAAAACCAGAGATACTCCCTGAGTGTGAGCAACCATCTGAATACTCCTGTGATCCCACAGAAGAGTTAAATTTCTTCTCAAAAAGAGAACAAGGTCTTCAGATATGTCATCTAAGATGTTACTCTTAGCCTTTTTAGTAAGTACTTTCATATCACTTGAAGGAGAGTGCAATTCCTTTCTAGTGTGAGCAAAAGAATATGAAGAGTCATTACAACAAACATCTTGCTGGATATGTGGCCTGCTCCCCTTATCAAGTACCTCAGGACTCCCTTAGTGGGCATCACCATTTTGAGGAGATGACTGGAATAAGCTATAAGACTCTCCATTGATGAGACATGGAAAAGCTCAGTGGTTCACAGTTTAGTCCACCATTACAAGTTAACTGAGTACCCTATAAATTCCACCCTTGATCCTGGACATAACTGGATTTTTTTGTAAGAAGCCTCTCTACAGACTTTAGTAGAACACCTATTTAGTAAGAGTAAGTGTCCTACCATGAGAGTCAACATTCATAGATACCAAGATGGCTACTTTCAGGTATAGGATGATTATATGTGGTTAACTGCCACTATAGGACAACTTAGTAGAAAGATTCCCTTATGTTGGGAACAAAGAAATCATGCTTATTCTCTATAAGTACCACATGCTAACTGACTGCACCACTGGAGCATTTCCACCTATTCTCATTGGCCTAACTCTATTAAGTACTTTGGATGGACACCCCCTATACTATGTACGCATACCATGACTTTATAGGTTGAAGATTGGTTCACAACAGACTGGTTGAAGTGTCTTGGAATTAGATGGGAAGCTCTCAATGGCACTCACTAGCCCTGTGGAACCAATTTGGGCTCTGGCTACTCCCTTGACACATAAGGACATGCATAATGGGATTCGTGTGGTTATAAGGCAGAAGTGGCAAAAACATCCACCAACCTGCAAACTTACTCCATCTGATAAATAGATGGTCTAGGAGTGTGTTTTACTGGTACAATCATTTGGCTTCTATATTTGTCTCTTCCTTAGGATTAGAAAAATGTCATGTAACACACTGAGGCCTGGACTAACTATTCTCAATGGGCCTGAAATAATACCTCTACTGGTATCTCTCCCCTAAGTGAAGAAGTAAAATTAATGAGACACATTGCCTCCAAAACTGGATGGCATTAGGTAGCTTAACAGAACAAGATGATATCTGTGCAATTTTAAAAGCAGAATGTTATGTGTGCTGTTCAAGATATTAAACAACAGGTTAATGTGATGCCAGATCCTGAAGTTTCCTGGACCTTCTCTTTAACTTCTTTGTGAGAGGCTATTACTAGCTCTTCCTGGTGGAAACATTTGTTGGTTGCATTAGTAGTAGTCTTGTTGATATTATTATTTGGACCATGCATACTTACCGGCTTCTTGGCCTTGTCTCTTCCAGACTTAAAGCTATACACCTCCTGAAGGTGAGAATGTCTGATGTCTATCAAGTGCCTTTAGGTAGACCCTTTGGAGAGTATCTCTGACTGCAAATCACAACTATAACCCCATTCAGCCAGAAGTAGTCAGAGTAGACATTGTCCCTTGTCTCTTTATGGCAGTTTGGGTACCTCTTCAGAGTGGAATATTACAGACAGCTAAATTAGGTAGAAATATTATAGGCAGTCAGACAGGGCTAGGCCCTCCAGGGAGTCAGTGCAAAAGTTGAGAACACAGTACAACTGTGGCTAGAAGTGAATCTGTTGAAGACCAGGCCTCAAAGATGGAATGAGCAGGCCAATATAACTCCATGAGGGATAAACAATAACTTGAAGATTAAACTATAATTGTTGTCACCTGGTCCAATGAAGTCTAGATAGACACCAGTCACCCAGATGGATGACCAGGACCTCCTGATGACCCCTTCCTAAAAATGTTTTGTTCTTTCCACATACCCTTGACATGTGACATGCTTCCACACTGGATCAATCTTACCTAAGAGGCTATGCTTATAATCTTATTGGTTGGTCATAGTTTTGATCCACATTGTACCCACCTCATGATTTTGTATCTACCTCATAATTTTGTTCTATAAAACTTTCTCTGTGAATTGGGGATCATGGCAACCCACTTTCAGGTCTCCTCCTGTCTCTTAGGAGTTACCTCTCTCAATAAATTTTTCTTACTCTTAAACTCCATCGTTCCCTAGAGTTCGTTCTTTTAGGGAACACAGACTTGGCACATCTGACATTTAGCAGGTTGGGAGTTACACTTTTTCCCCAATATCAGAGGAGTTGTTCCACTGAAGAGAATATCATTTCCTGATACAAATTTTTTGAGCAATTGAATTTAAAACCCAAAACCAAGAAAGTGGCAGTTGTTTTATGTGTACCATAGTGGTCTTGCCATGGTCAAAAAGGGCTCTGGGCTCTGATGGAAGTTGACTACTCAAGTAATTTAGGTACTTTGAAGTCCAACATTTTAGACATAGCAATTTTAAAAAATACTAAGCAAAGTAGGGATAGAACTTGGGAAAGTTCTGAGGCTGATGCCCTGGTACACAGCTGTAATCTCAACTACTAAGGAGTCTGAGGCAGGAGGATCCCAAGATTGAGCCCAGGCTGGGCAACTTTTATAGTATAAATAATAAAAATCATAATAAGATAAAAAAGAGTTGAAGATATAGCTCAGTATTCACAGAGATCAATCTCCAGGAACACACACACAAACTCACACACACATACACACACATGCGTGCGCTTGTGCTCGCTCACAGAAACAGGGACCATAGCTGCATGGCTAGGCTAAATAATGTAGGAACTGTAGGGAATTATGGAAATCTGACATTTTTGGGTACCAGGCAAATCAACATTTATTATTTTCAACAACAGCTTTTACACTTCAAGAAGGCTGCATCTCTGCAAAACCTATCTGGATCACAAAAGAAGGACACCATGTATTTTATGGTCTTTAAAGATGGGACACACTAGAAAATGATTCTCCAATTTGAGGGGAAAAAGGAGTCTCCTACAGGATACTAGCCCAGTGCTTCTCAAACTTTAACATGTACACAATCACTTATGGGTCTTGTTACAATTCAGATCTGATTTAGCAGAATTTGCATAAATCCTGGAATTCAGCATTCCTAACAAGTTCTCATACAATAGTAATGCTGCTGGTCCTATTCACAGTGTTGGAATGTGATTAAAACCCTTAGTGACAATTAACATCTTATCAGTACATTTATCATAAACTATTTGCAATTCTGTTAGCCTAGCCTGTGTTTGTTTTGAAATGTAGTTTTTGGCGTTTATTTTGCATGTTTTCATTCCATTTCACCTATTTACAAATTCATTTTTATTGTGTCTTACAATGATCTGTGATGGATTGCAAGAAAAATTGGTCCTTTACCAGAGATAGTTTGAGAAACACTGCTCTAGACCAATGAAGAACTTTTTATTTGGATATAAATTTAATTAGAAATGGTTTGATGTCTGTTACATATGATTCTAAAGCAGTATTTTAAACTTTTCTTTTTATTTATTCCATAAACAATAACAAAACTCAGCTAAGTAACATTATGACAGTTTCACCATACATTCAGTCACAAATATTTAAAACTTTTGCAACAAGAACAACAAAACCAGAGGTGTTACAAGAATAATTTACAAGAAAATCTATAAAACAGCAAGAAGCTCACAAATGTTCATTTTCTTTTGCACAAGATCACTACACTCTTTCACAACATCTTTTGTGTTACAAAATTCCCAACAAAAGTGTAATTTTCTTTGTATTGTGGTTTCTAAAACCAGAAACTTTGAAGTAAATATCCTTTTATTAGCACCTAGTGGTGCAGAAAAAGGAAACCTCTCACATACAGACACTTCACAGCACTTTTCTAAGAAAAATATACACTTACAAAATATGTTACAAATTGGCACACTTAAAAATATACAAGATTTTGTAGGCGTCTTAAGAGTGATCCTTAAGCTTTATACTTCAATTGACTCTACAGATTATTTATAAAGCTTAATTCTAAAAGAAAAAAGGCAAATAATTTTTTAACATTTTAAAGTTGCAGTGTCATATGTCAAACATAAACTTAGGTTACATTCATAAAAAGGGCCTCTAAATTCTTTTACTTTAATTTTCTTAAATGTTTAAGGGGTTGGGGAAGAAGAAAATGGGGATAATCGTTTTCTTTAGCACCATAAATCAGTAAAGAGGTGCATTCAGTTCTATGGAAACTAAGGACTAGTACATTCAAAACTGTAGGCAGCAAACTCTAGTCAGTGCTACAGGTATCCCAGTGGAGCATCTTAACATTTCTACTCTCCTCACTGGGAATAAAAACCAAAGGCCTCTTCTAGTTTTCATTCAAGCCTTTTCTTTTGTGCTGTAAAACTAGGCATCTTTCAAAGAGGCAGAATGATTTAGATATCTCTTTTATTTTGAATGGGATGCCCTTCTATGACTCAGAAGCCCCTGAGACTCTTGGATGGACATCCTTTTCATCTCATGTGGATGAATATTTCTTCAATGTCTTTAGTATTTATTTATCTGGATATTGATTTTAAAAGCCTCATTCATACCTTTAACCTTGTACTAAGCCTCTCTTTCATATTGTCCTTCCCCAATGTTTTATTCTCACTTATGATTCTCAAACCAAGAGTGCATCTCAAGTATCATGTAATTGCAATGGGAACTCTGCTTCATGATTGTAGCTACTGTTCAATGCTGAGTAAAAAATGTGCCTTAAAGGGTAGCCTCAATACTGTCATTAAAATAATCCAATGTTGGATGAGGACCCTCAAACTGATGACAATGTTCCTCCCAATTTAAACATCCCAACTGAAATTTTTCTCCCTTACTTGGGTCTTTCAAAAACCATTTAAAAATCCCTGGCCTACATTGTGTTCACAAGATCTCTATTTGTTGCTAAAATGTCTGATTTTAGTATTAAACCTTCTAAACATAATTATAAGCTCAGTGAATTTTATGATTAGAAAACAAACCAACTTCACACTAGTTTTAGCTTGTGAAAATGATATTGTAGTGATGCCTGTCACTAAAAAATCCCTAAATAAAACAAAAATTCTTTCAATTAGGTAATTTGTCAATAATTCAGGAGAAAATAAAGATTTTGAGTTCTAGCAATGGTGAGGACTAGCTAGTGTTGCATTTGCCTCTTCAACTCAGAAACAGCTCTCTTCATTTCGTGAGACTATTCCGAGAGCATCTGTAAACTGAAGGTGTGATGGATCTGCATCACATGTTTAGCTTGGTAAGAGCAAGCTTAGCTAAAGAGGTCCTTGGATATGGTTTTTCTCCTTTAGGCAGTAAATGCTAATTTGAACCCACTAAAACAGAAATTCACTAGAACTGCAGAACTTCACATAATAGAGCAGAGGATGCTAGCTAGAGTTGTTTATACCTTTTAAAGCATCTTTTATACTTCTCTTACACACACACACACACACACACACGCACACACGCACGCACACACACATACACTCACTTGCCCCCCTCCCTTGTGCCCACCCCCCTTCCCTGCACACACACAGATGCTTCCCAGCAAGGAAAAAGTTCAGAGAAGGTGAAAGTTGTCACAAAAGCCCACCTAGCACCAAGGACTTCAAGGAAATGGCTGAAGAAGTGATGGTCAAGGTAGTACAGGAGGTTTGAATGCATTTAGACATTTAGGAAAAGGTAAGGCCTTAACACATAATTGCACAGAGTAGCAAGACATCAGAAGGGAAAGCTGGGAGGAAGCAGCATATGTGAGGCAGTTGGTATCCGAGACACTGGAGAGACAGGATGGCCACTGGTTCAAGCCAGTTATCATAGCCGAAGCCCAACCCCCAAAGCCTCAAAGACCCTTGGTCAGGGCCACGGTATCAGCACCCTGTTCCACATGGTACAGCACCTAACCAGGGCAGAAGATTAGACCTATTTTTCCAAGGATCTTTAAGTGAAAGGAGTTTCAAATTTTCCTCAGTGATGTAATTGCTTCTGTGTATAAAATTAAATTTGAAAATGGCCAAGGTAATGAAAAATTATTAAGAATGGGAAGTTTTTTCTTTAAACTTCCAGAAGAAAGCCTTCTGGTTAAAGGTGTTAGACTGTTGATTTGGGGAGGTAGAATATAAGAGCACTAAAGAAGAAAAATTCTAAGACCAAATACTGAGACTAAGAAGAATAAGAGAGGATACCATTTCCAGGAAAGTAAAGATTAAATGAAATTCTTTTGGCAAGGTGTTAATAGGAAGCAGCTTCTCAGAGAGGAGAGTAAAAAGAATGTTATTATAAATTTCAGAGTAAGGAAAATTTGATATTTCTCACTTGAGATATCAATGATAGGGCGAGACAACTACTTTTACACATTAGTCCTCACTCCACTAAGGCAGCTGGCTGAATTAGGGATCTCCAATTAGTCTTTCCTACTGTATTGTGAGAGTGATAAAAGAATTGTGAGAGCAGAAACAGGACCAGCAAATGCTAGACAACCCAGAACATAGTGTACTGAGAGGGCTATTAAGTGCAATTAAGAAAATAAACATCTTGGCCTACTGCTCACTCTTCAAACTTAGTTTCTGGTTGTACTTCAGTACAAACCAGCGGTTATAAATCATTCTTATGTATTAAAAACATATAATGTACTATAGGTGAATAAAAAAGGTGCTTTAAAATGGAAAATCTTTGGAAAAAAGGATGAACCATACCCTAAAATTGGCCCTTAGTGGGCTCCATAGGAGCAACCAAAGGAATATCTACTCCAAAGAACTCATGATGGCAAGCTCTGACATGGAAATTGTTTCCAGCAGTTCCAGGTTATTCTACTCTCCTGTCACCCTATTCTCCAAAGCTGAAATGATACTTTTAAAAACCTGGGACAACTTTTCCCATAGTTATTTTTATAAAACATATTGTACTTATGGAATATTTTCTTTATTTCTTCTTTAATAGCCACCTTCTGATTACATACAAAGCATTCCATTCCTATAAGTCCTTAAGTGACTTTGAGGCATGGAATCTTGGGGGTTACAATACAAGCTTAGGTGACGTTAAGCCAAAATTTAGCTGCAAAACAGAACAAAACCAAAACAAAGACGAGTACCTAGGAACTATCCACAACATTTAATACCAATAGCTAGCTATAGAGAAATAGAAGAAAGTGTTTCAATATGATTATTGGCCCTTTTGGATGGGAACTGTAAGGTGGGAGAGGTGTTTCATCTGGTACCTTTTCACTAGGCAATTTTCCAGGGCTCACTGCACAGACAGCATAGGAATGAGTCTCAACTAGCTTCAAGAACTGATCCTCTCCCACTTTTCCCTACAGACACAAGAGATTTATGCTGAGAAAACACATAATCAAGAATATAGGCTTATTCATTTTACTATCTAGTTGTAAGTAGGAAAGCCAGCTGGTGAAAGGAATCATGGGCTGGGAAGTATGTTTACTCCTATATGTGACAGGTTTCTTTCCATTTCTCTCTGACTACTTTCAAAAATGTTTCTTCTCTGTTTGTGAATATATTTAGGTGGTAATGACTAGGTAGGTTCATATTTTGTTTAAATTTTTCCTTTTAAAACATCTTCCCTTTTTTATTAAGCCCCTTTCCCCCACCCACTTATTCTCCACCCTCCCACCCCAGTCTATATATTCACAAGTTAATAGGTTAGTAACAATATTAGTAAGAATAGTAACAACAACAATCAACAACAACATTAATAATATTAATCCCCTACATCTGTATAGCACTTTATGATCTACAAAGTGCTTCCACACCCATTATCTCATTTGTGCCATAAAGCATCAGTCGTCAGACACACAGGCCTTCAACTGTGCAAGGAAAAGACGTCAAATGTTAGAAGTCAAGTAGTGAATGAAAGGGAAGAAAAGGCTTGTAATGGAGGATGTTTGACACTGTGAAATTATTAAAAAAAAGGTGGGGACTGAATTAAAAATGTGACTTAAAATTTTTTGTTAAAAATTCAGATTTAAGTTTAGTGTGTGGCATCAAATTCTACTCATCCTCAGATCAATTAATTAATCAGTGGTTACTACAAATTATTTCACTTATGTGATATTCTATGTATTTAACTCATAGGAAAAAATTTTGTTCAACTGAGATGCCTTAGTATTTTCTTTAAATGACATTGGCATTGCAAAATTAAATACTTAAAGAACACTAAAACGATAGTATGAGTCCAGTTTTCACAAAACCAAACTAAAATATTTAGGAAACTTCTTAAATAGAAGCAATCTATGTACTTCATTTATCATTAGTGTCAAATTTTATAGGTATTTCATAATTTATCCTAGAGTATTATAAAATATATAAAACTGAAATATAAAGTATCAGCAATATAACTTTGCACATTAAATAATTTTCAGCTACAGATTTTGCTTTTAGAAAACACACTTTCAAAGCAGCTGTTTTGTTTCCTTGTAAAAGGCTCTTTGATGCATATACTCAGGTCCCTGATGGACTTAGTTTTATGACCTTCAGACATTTCTAATATTTTAACCTTAGACAATGTAACAGACAAACCTTTATTGTGCCTCGTTTAACTGTTCATGTTTCCACAGGATGGTAGTGTTTAAAACTTTAAAAGAATGTATGTATGTGTATGTATTTAAAATTTATTAATGAGCTTTAAACTGTGGGGTGAATCCATAAGATGAGGTAAGGAAGTTTGGCACATTTCAAACAGTATCCTTTAAGTTTTGGTAAATCATGTAACACAACATATTTTTCCACTGTGATCTACAGGTGCTATCCACATAAGTGGGGGTGTTTAATAGCAAGAATCACTGGAATGTTTCTAGTAAATTAAGAGGGACAAGATTCCCCAAATACTCACAACCAAATGTTGATATAGAAGTAAAAATATATACAATACAGTCACTTGTTTGCAGTTTGGCACAATGTTTTCCATTTTCTCCTTGTGGGTACATAATGATAAACTACTTGTGCAACCGTATGACTTTTAAAGTCTTTCACATAGAACATCAGATTAAAGTTTGTTGTCAAAGACTTATTCCCACAATTTAAAATTCTTGTCTTTAAGCACTTACATGTGAACATACATACCACAAGGCATATTTTGAAAGAAAATAAACACAAACATCAAATGTCTTTCTGGAAAATGCAAGTCTCTTCTTCAAATACAGGTAAAACCCAAACTGTTGTTTCTGCTTTTAGGAGATTGTAGTCAGAGTCCCTGCAGAAAAATCAAACAATTTATGCCATCTTAGTTAGTTTTAGTGTATGTCCCTCAAATGGATCATACAATCTAATTTCGTAAACATCATACTAGATGGTGTATGATGCAGATAAAAGGTACAGATAGCAGGGGGGCACTAGAAAGCACTCCTAATTGCCGTGTGTTGAGATTTTGTTTTCCAACTAATGCTCTTTTTGTTTATAAATGATCTTGACTTTTTGTCTACCTAAATTTTTAATTGTGTTGTTCAAAATCTGTCTTACTTCAAAGCCCTTCCCTTCCCAAAATCATTCAAGAGCACACTTTAGTTCTTTCTTAATAAGTAAAAATTGACGCTGAATAGCAGAAGAAAAAAGTAGCTTTGTTACAGCTTATCCCTAGCCAAGTCAGGACAAAATTGTCCGACCTTTTGGGTGGCTTAAAAATACAGGGATTTTCATGCACTTTTTTTTCCTTTCTGTTTAATTTGAAAAAGAAGGGAACGGTACAGTTTTTTTCATGCAAATTTTTGCTTTCAAGAAGGAAAAAATGAGGAATTGTAGGCTCAGCAGGTAGTAGGAAAGTTAAGGGTGCATCATCTCAGCCATTTTGGTGGAGTATTACCTCAGTTTTTCCAAAGAAGCTGTCCCAGCCTCATCCTTGTGGACCTGTTCTCTCTCCATGCGCTTTCCCTTAAATTTTTCATCTCTTAGGACCTTGGAGCTGGATTTGTGACGATATAATTTTTTGTGTGTTGGTCCATTATTGCCTAAAGTGCTCATGTTACTATACTTTTTATCAAAGAAGGCAGAGCAGTTGTCCTCATTATAACCAGGCACATCTGTGTGGCAAGGATCTCCTATTGTTGCTTTCCCGTTGCTTTTGCTGATACCCTTGATTGACCTGTGATTCTTAGTGGCTCCTGGGAGCCCACTGTTGACCTTTTTCTTAGACTCCTGTGGTGTCCCAGCCAATATTTTGAGGGTTTTTAATTTTAGACTATTGGACTCAGGAGAATAGACAATGTTGGGGTCTCCATGGTGTCCAGTGGGTTCCCAAAGGGGCTCTATGGAGGCCATCATGAATCTCTGCACATCTGCCATGCCAGAGGCAATATTGGACAAGATATAGGAAGGCTCCTGAAATTCCCGTTGGTCATCATCCAGGAGGGTGTTGGTGTTAGCGCCCATGCTGATATCACTCCAGCCTGGGTTGCTGTCCTTTCCCAAAGCCCAATCTCCAGAAAGTCCTTTGTGGCTTGGCATTTTCATGGAGCTGATGGGGCCACCATTCTGGATACATTCGACCAATGTCTTCCCAGTGGAGGATATGCTGTTGGTTTGGCCTGTCCCACGTCCAAAGCCAATTTGCATTTTCTCTCCAGTGATGGAAGCTATATATTTCCCTTTCTTTGCTGACTTAGGGATCTGGCGGGGGGGTTTGCCAGGAAGCTTTTCAACTGCTTTGTTGTTTACTTTTAGGGACTTTTTCCTGTTGTTTTTCTGAGAAGAGCTTTGATTCACAGTACCACTCTTACTTGGTAAACTTTTCTTTCTTGATTTTGACGCTTTGTTGTTGGTACTAATCTGACCAGTTGGATCATTAAATGTTGACAGGCAAGGGTTTTTTTGGAGCAGGCCATCAGAATCTTCATCATTGAACATATGGAACTGAAACTGATGTTTATTTAAAGTAAATCCATCATCTGCTGGGACTTGCTGTGAAAGGGTACTACAGTCCCACTTGATTTTCTCCATGTTGCCCAATAATCCTGGGACTCTTTCTTGGAACCCTTTCAGTGTTCCTAGTGTCTTTGTACTCTCACATCTGGTAATCTGAGGGGAAAGACTGGGAGTGTCAGGTGGAGACATCTCTGAGAGGGAAGAGTGGCGGAATTTGTCAGGAGTGAAGTTGGAGATATCCAGAAGGTCAGTAGATTCCTTCAGTGGTGCTATCTCATCAATGCTTTGCTGGATCACCAACTTGGGGCTGCAGTGGGCTAGGAAGTCATCACTGATGTCATCATCACCATCCTTTTCAGAGGACTTCAAGTTTAAGGAGCAATAATTGTTTGAGCTGGCCGAGAGTGGTGCCATTGTATCAAAGTTAAAGAGCCGACCATCATCCATATTGACTGGGCTCTGCTGGAAAGGAAAGCAGATCTCTCCATTATTAAAGTGACATAATTGGTAAGAGTCATCAGATGGTAGTTGGTTGTCCTGTACGGAGGCATAGAGAGCCTTGTTGCAACTAATGCCGCCACTATTGAGGCAGACTCGAGTGTATGTTGCAGCTGTGAGGTTATTTTCCATGGAACCTATGTGGGAGGCTTCGAATTCACTGGATGGGTTTGGGGCCATCTCCTGTGAGACTTCAGCCATGAATTCCTGTGGGTCAGAAGTAGCCTTGTTGGGCCACACATTTTCATAGGTGCTGGATTCCATTTTGAAGTTATGGGATGACTTCTGTAGCTCAGAGTCAGAGGATGAGGAGAGCACACAGTCTTGGGCCGGTCGGAGAGGTACAAATGATTTTTCTCTTTGAGTGAGGCTGTCTTCATTCTGCTCTGGAGAACTATGGGTAAAGTATGAGATACTAGTATTATTTGACAAGTCAGAAGCATCTAACAATGTCTGCAGGTACCCTCCAGGGATAACAGGTATATTAGTGGCAACGTTAGCAGATGGTAGAGATATTTCAGAAGAACAGGTGTTTGGTAAGAACGTGGAACTCTTACCAACTTTTGTGTCATGAAATTCAGTCAGATGGGAACTCTTTGAACTCCCAGGAATAACTTCATTTTTTAAATTAGCCTTGGAGGACTGGTCTTCCAAGAGAGGGCTCATTTGAACGACTGACTTGCTTTCTTGCCCAGTTTTGATTTTCTTGGATTTTAACCTAGCTTCACTTTTAAATTTGATTTTGTTCAGCACTTTCCTCTCTGGCCCCTTAAACTCTATATCTTGGGCTTTGATTTTCACTGACTCAAGGCTTGTGATGTCATTTAGATGTGATCCATTTGCACAGCTGGTGTTAGCTAGAGGGGCTGGCTTCAGTGTACCTTTTAGGCCTCCATCTTCCTTGCGATTATTAGCTTGTCTTTCATTACTGCTGAATAAAATCTGCTTACCGCTTACTGAAGTTTCCATGGATGGGATTCTTTGAATCCTGTGCCTGTTGCTGAGTTTAGATTTTCGTTTACGAGCAGGTGGGAGAAATGACACCTCAAAACTACCTGGTTCAAAGCTTTGCTTTTGACATAAGGGTATCTTGACAGATTCTGGGTGGCTGTTTCTCTGTTTTTTCTTCTTCTGCCAGACACCCTTCAAAGGAGCCAGCTTGGCATATTTGCTGAGCTGATTCTCACTTAAATTCACGGTTGTCTCACTAGCATCCACTTTACCCAGCTTCACCAGCATGTTCTTCTCCCCTTTGAAGCGATTGATGATGATATATTTGATGATAACAGGAGGTTCCTTACGGGTTACTTTTCTTCTCTTTTTGGGGCACCATTCATCGTCATCTTCCTCTTTGGAACCACCTGGCAGCCATTCCTTCCGCTCATTCACTTTTTCACCCTCTAGTGAGTCAACATCATATAGATAATCTTCACTGTATCTGACTTTTCTCTTGGCTCTCAGTCCGTAGTTCTGCTGGGAGGAGGAGCTGGTAGAATTAGTGTCCCGAGCCATATAGCGGCTACAGTCCTTTATCTCTCCCATGGTGTCATATGAGACTTCAATGAAGGAACTGTCGTCACTGAAGTTTCCTGAGGTCTCTAAGGAATTAGCAAGGTGGTCTTGCTTTGGATTCTTAAATTGCCCAATCTCGATCTCACTGTATAATTTATTTAAGGCAAGTTTCCCCCCATTTTCCTTTCCATCTTTTTTCTCTACACTTTGGTCTTCATGTCCTTCCTCTTTTTCTTTCTTCTTGTCCAAGGTTTTATCTTCCTCCCCCCAGATGATGTTCACATCAGGGATCTTAAATTGGGAAAGATCACTGCTCTGCTTCATGGCCCCACTCTTAGATTCCCGCTTGGGGCAGGTAGAAAAAACACTGGGAAAAAAGTTAAACTGGGCATCCTCCTGCATTAGAAGGGTGGTTTTGTCTCGAACGTTGTCCTGAAAGGACTCATATCGAATTTTCAGGGAGCAGACATCACTGCCCAGTGTTGACTCATCATCATCAAACATGTAGTTATCCACATCTTCTTCAGAGAACAGATTGACAGATAGCTCATTCTTGGAGCAGAGGTCGAGCAGTTCAATTTTACTCTCACTGATGAAAGTCTCAAAGTAACCCCAATCCTGATTGGAATTTGCAAGCAAAGCTTCCTCTGTATTGCACTTATCTAACAGTAATGCCTCATAATAACTTTTCTGAGCTCGATCTTCCAAGTCAATGTCAGGTTTTTCAGCTTCTCGCCTATCTCCTGCCCTTGATTTATGCAGTGGGAAGCTCAGGAGCTGATCTGAGAGCAGCTGTTCCCCATATTTTATGTTTTCTCCAGCATTGATGCACTGAATCCCTATATCAGAGACTGCACATGTTTCATAATCTCTATTTAGATCACTGACTTTCAGACTGATCCCTGGCTCAGGATCTACTCCCTCCTTGGATTCCATGAAGCAGCCCAGGCAAGTCCGACTTGGCTGCATGAGGCAGTCCCCATTCAGTGCTGACATGCCTGCAGGCTCCATTATGGCAAATGGAGCTTTCTCACACTCGTTGGGTAGTGACCATGTGTTCAGGCCTTTTGCAACACCAGACGTGAGGGAGATGGCATTCACAGACGCACTATTAGCAGCATTCTCAGGTACTTCGACTGGGCCCAAAGGTGACGGAGGGCTCTGCATACAGGGCTTCTTAGAGGGCAGAGGCATGAGACCTCTGGGAAACACCAGGGTCTCTTTTTGTACTACTGGTATAGGCTGGATTGGTGCAGATGCCTCAAGAGCTGCAAATGACTTCATCGCCACATCTTGATCATCTGAGTCTAGAGAAAAGAGAAATAAATGACAAAAATAAAGATAAGGGTTTTAGACTACACTCAATAACTCTCCCTTGATCACTTTCTGTTGCCTGATCTTGTTATATAAGCTAAAGCTGTGTTTCTCCAGCTTTACAAGGCACAACCAAACCATTAACAACCATGATTTTATACGGAATATTATTAGGAAGTAAAAATAAATTTTTAGGCCCGGCTTCTTCCTTAGAGAAAGGCAGAGCCCTCCTCATGATGAGGAAAGCTTGATGAATTGGTAAATCAGGCTTTGTGGGGTGTGTGTAAAATGTTCAGATGGGACAGTCATGGCTTTGAATGACTTTGAATGGGCTTTGAAGGCCCATATTTGAGATTCATGGTTTTGAATGGGCTTTGAAGGCCCATATTTGAGATGCTCTTGAAGCTCCTAGTGAACCTAGAAATTTTGAGCTTCACATCAGAGCATATTTGTAATTCACTAAGAATTTTGAGGAATTTCCTCTGTCAGAGATGATCTGGGAGGGCAATGCGGTTAAATTTCATGGCTCTCAGAAACACTTGTAGCACTTAAAGGTTTAGTAGAGTAGAGTTTAAGATTAACAGTAATCTCAGAGGCAGCCTAGCCTCGATCTATCCCAACTTTGTAGGTAGCCAAAATTCATAGTAATAACAAAGGACCACTGGGAGAAATATCATTTACTGTGATTAAATTCCCTTACCATTTTCTTTGATCCCATTAATCAGAGTGTTTTCTCCATTTGCTGAGTCAGCAATAGCCTTATCTTGTTGGTTATCCATGAATGTATTCTCTTATTGTTTCATTCCAAATCCAGGAGATGTCCAACCTGCACAGTTTAAATATATAGTATCAGACATTAAATTTATTTTATTTATATTGTGCAAGTTATTTCAGTTATAGGAATCTTAAAAGGCTCATTGGGATTTGCCTATTTCCAAACTGGCTTTAATGCTACCGTTGTTTTTGTTTTGTAATTTATATCTATCATATAAGTCAATTAAGAAATTCCCACCTCATTCATACATCCTAAGTCCTTCTGTCCCTCCTAGGCCACCATACTATTCAAAACTGAAATCTGAGGAAGCAAGGAAAGCTATAGTTAACTCCAGATAGTAACAAATTTAACCTAATCATAGCTCTCCAATAAGAAAAATGCAAAGTCCAGTCTAATGTGAAATAAGAGGTATCTGAGTGTAGAGATGAGCTTTGCTTCTATTTGCCTCATTTCTACTGCAGATGATCAGGAGCTCTTCAAAAATAAGCCAGTTCATACATATATACAACATATTCATCACACAGACCTTTTCTCTGTTTCTTAAAATTTGACTTGCTAAGACTGAAAAGAGTGAGAATTTCATGGCTTCTCAACTTTTAGGACCTTTACTTGGAGGATTCCTTTTACCAGAACCATTACTTGGAGTATTCCTCCAAAACTCTAGCAGGATTTTAAAATGTGAGTGCAAAGAAGATCTAGACTTTTTAAAAGCACATTCAGGTACATTTTATGTGACATATATCTACAGTCATTCATCTGCCCACCTAATTGAGGGGTAGGTATATGCAAAATGATAGGAGATAAGGCCCATAAACATATAGGTATCTACCATATGCCGTTATAATTTCTATAAATCCTTACTCAAGTCTGTTTCCCTAAACATTCTCCACATCTAAGTATTCATCCTTATATTTAAAAACACAAACTGCTGATAGCCAAGCCGATATTAAAAGTAATTTCAATTGTATACTCATTTATCCAGATACAAACATTCCTTGACTTACGATGGTTTAATTGATCATTTTTGACTTTACAATGTTGTGAAAACAATACAATTCAACTGAAACTGTAATTTGGAGAAGATGGCATAGTAAAAGCGGCAGCAAATCACAGCCTGTCTGGCACCTATAATTAAAACACTTGGAGAACAATAACTTAGTGAAGAGAAAGAGGAGATTTCTGGGAATCAAAAAAGAGCAGACAGGAGAGCTAGAAATCACAGATAAACTGGAGAAACTGAAGACAACATGGAGAAAAGAACAGGGCAGTCTGCAATACTAACCCTGGCTCCCAGGAAAGGAGACCTGTCTCTGCAAACACAAGACTGCTGAAGGTCAGCAACAGTAATAAAGGACGGGCAAGCAGCCCTAGAAGAAAAGCCTATGGTTATTATAAGTTGAAAATATAATGTGGAGTTTTACTCTGACAGTGGGTTCTCCCACATGGTAGGCTAGTATTGGAGAAGAAATCTGTTGTGGCACCCACCATATTATGGAGTGATATAATCAGGAGACATCTTGAGAAGGGGATGATTGTTTAAGTCTGAGATACTCCAAGAGTCACGAGTTTTATTTATTTATTTATTTATTTTTTTGCTTTTTCTCCGGTACCGGGAACCGAACTCACGACCTTGCGCTTGCCAGGCAGGCGCTTTTGCCACTGAGCTAAATCCCCAGCCCCAAGTCACGAGTTTTAGAACAACCAAAGTTCAGAGTTTCTGGAGTCACCATACTACGGTAATTAGGTTTGAGAAGGCCACAAGAAATAGTCTCAGAGAGGAGAAGGGCTAGTCACAGAATCCCTGAAATGTTTAAGCAGTGGTAGTCACAGGCTGTGTTGAACACAGAGCTCTACCCTCTGTGGTGAGAAACCAGGGTGGTGGCATGTGATTTGCTGATGGAGGTGCTTCTGAAATGCTGGGGTTAAGTCCAGAAGACTATTTTGCTTCCCTTGCTTCTTACTTCCAGGGCAGAACTCAGTGGTCTGTTTGCTTTCTCCATATGCCAACATGATCAGAGATATACCACAGCTTGGAAGTTCTCCACATCCCAGGGTGTACAGACAGAGGGGCTTCTGGAGCAAGTGATGCCCCTCACAAGCCCACTGACTATAAAGGTGGTCAGGATAGCAGTGGCTCAGGGCACCCAGAAGGACACAAACACTAAGAGACACTGTACAGAATATAGCCTTGACACAGACAATACACCACTGACTGATCCTGCTCAGTGGTAGGGTAGGACTCAGCATTCACACAGCAAAAAGTGGGTGTGGAAACACATTAAACCCTAGTTGAGACTCACTATCCCTCCTCATATCTGGTGCATTTGAATTCCACAGATTGTAGAAAGAAACTACCCTACACACACACACACACA
>NW_004955562.1:796046-796820 GCF_000276665.1 Chinchilla lanigera
TACTGAAAAGTTTCTGCCCATTTAAAGAAATCACCAGCAGAGTAGAAAGAAAATCCACAAATCTGAAAAAAAATTTTAGCCGACTGTCCCTCGGACAAAGGTCTTCCATGTAGAACATATAAAGAATTAAGAAATATCAGCCCCCCTCAAATTCAAAGACCCAATCCAAAAATGGGCAACTGAGATGAATACACACTTTTCAGATAAAGATATACAAATAGCAAATAAATACATGATAAAGTATTCAACATCATTATTCATTCAAAAATTGCAAATTAAAATAACATTGACATTTCATCTCACGCCAATAAGAATGGCTAGCATTAAGAAATCAACCAATAACAATGCTGGTGAGGCTATGGAGAAATAGGAACCCTTCTCCACTGCTGGTGGGAACGCAGACTTGTGAAATCACTGTGGAAATCAGTTTGGAGATTCTTCAGAAAACTAGGTCTAGAGGTCCCATTCAACTCAGCTGTTCCCCTTCTGGCTATTTTCCCATAAGATCTGAAAACATCATATCACAATGATATATGTGCACCTATGTTCATAGCAGAGCAATTTGGAATTGCTAAATTGTGGAAGGAACCCAAATGTCCATCCACTGAAGACTGGATAAAAAAATTGTGGTCCTTTTATATAATGGAATATTACTCAGCTATAAAGAAAGATAAACTTGAGGCTTTTATAGGTAAATGATCACAACTAGAGACCATACTCCTAAGTGAAATAATTCAGATCTGCATGTGTAAGCAAAGTATTGTCTCACTAGTG
>NW_004955562.1:797212-800664 GCF_000276665.1 Chinchilla lanigera
TTAATATGTTTTCCTTCTTTTATTTCTTAAAATAAAAAAGTGTATTGTTGTGTACATATTTAAAGTTTATGTGTAAATGATATCATGCTATATCATTCTTTTAATATTCATTACAAACCATATTTTAAACACTCTTTCACATTTCTATGTGTATATTTAATTTGTTTTTTTATCTCAAGCATTGCACTGTATGGTATATAAGTGACACATTCTACCATTTACTTTTGTCATAGACAGCTAGGATACCTGGTCTAACTCTTTATGGATCTCATCACAGAAGTCGCTGGCTTCAGAGAAAATTTTCAAAGAAGATCCTAAGTGAAAGTCCTTGTTTTTTGGGTATGTAACCTCACTTTCAATTTCAGGTATGACAGTTCCCTGAAGTATAGATCTTTGTGCTGGATTTCAATATTCTAACTTACTAATATTACTGTTCATTATTGATCACTGACCATTTTGGCTTGGTTCTGGTTCTGTATGAGATTTCTTCCTTAGTTTTAGTTTCAAATAATGGATTTCTCTTGGTCTTGGGCTCTGATTCCCTGGACTCAGATTATTACCTCATGTAATCACTTATCTCTTGTAATTACTATGGAGTCTTCTTACATCGTTTTTTCTTTTACCTTGTTGTCAGTGTGACAGTCTCCTGGCTAAAGTTTTTGCTGAGCAATGGGTATTAGAAATGCAGGCTGCTAGTGGATACAGGGTTGCTGCATTGACAACCAGAAATGTCCAGGGCCTAATGAGAGGTTTCTTGTTCTCTGTTAGCCTGGCACACCAGGGAAATAATCCTTTAATCCAGTGCAGTATATTTCATTTCTTGTACTGTTATGCAGTTCAGAGATGTTATAAAAAATTCCTAGAGAGATTTAAGATTTCAAAACATCTTGAGTTTGAATTTCATTCAACTATCTCAAAAGGCTTCAACACTGGAAGATGACCTTTTACGGACTTCATGTGCAAAGTGTTAGGCCAGTTAATTTCATACCAAGTTAGAATGTTTTTCTCCTGGGAGAAAGGAGGATAGGTGGGAAGGAGGAGTTCAGTATATGTGTTTTAATTAAAAACATTAATCAGTGTTAATGATATAACATTAAAAATTAATCTACAGCCAGTTGTGGTGGCACATGCCTGTAATCCCAGCACTTGAGAGGCTAAGGCAGGATGATCTCTGTGAGTTGGAGGCCAGCCTGGGCTACACAGTGAGTTTAAGGCCAGCCTGAACTACGTGACATAACCCTGTCTCAAACAAACCAAAAAATTATTCTACAGATATACAAAGAAGAAACTGAACAACGAACATGAGATGTCATTAAAACAGCAGAAAAGGAATGGATGTATGTTCTAGTCAAGTTTGATAAGTATTATAGATAAATTGGAATTCATGGAGAGGCAAAAGTCCAGAACAAAAAGAATTGACACTGGATTTGATGTTTAACTAATGAGGGAAAATTCAGAAAATGTGCTTTTTGTCTTCAAACACATCTGTCACATTAGAGTGCAACTAAACTTCTTTAGTTACATCACAATGAAAAGTAACGAGATTAGAAGGTTGTAGCTCTAATATATGTATCGATAAAAATTTTAAAGATAAAATGGCTCCTAAGGGTGGGGAGTAGGGGAAAAGGTGAACTCTCTGTCACTGGAAGTATTCAAGTAGAATCGGGGCAACAATTTGGCAATATTAAAAATAAACAGGTTTAAGCATTTCATAGAAAAGCTGAGTTGGATGAATTTAGCTGTATGTAACAGCAAGAGAATCAGTTGTACAAATCTAAAACAAATTCAGTGAGCTTTTAAAAAGACATTAAAAAATACAGCAAAGCTAAGGAAATTGGGTCCTACTCAAGCTACCTAGCTATGTGTATGAGAAAAAGAATAACAAAAGACATCCCCACATTCTGACACTAAGTACAACCTCGGATATAGGCCCATATCAACAAGAAATATGGCCTTCCCCTGGACTCAAGCCAGGTTCGGGGAACACTTTTATAAAAGACACATTCTGTCAAAAGCAAGGGGCTTTGGGCTCTGGAAGAATGCTGTAGGTTCAAAAACATCTCAAAGATAATCTATGGTATTTTTTTTCTCAGACAGTGTTGATAGTATTTCCAAGGCAGTTAAGATACAAATAAATTGACCTAAGTAGGTGATGGTTCTTGCCATTAGCACCCTTGTCCCACATCTCCCCATGATGGAAAAGCATGTTTTCCTCAGGAAAGTTCTGTCACGTTTCTTTAGAGCTCTGGGCAGAGTTTAAAGCCAGATGAAATGATTCTTTCCTTGGCTGGATTTTATTGCCTGCAGTACTCTTCAATTTTCTTTCTAACCCTGACCCAATTACAATCAAGGTTTGCAGATGGCAAACAACATGCAGTGAACCTGCCACAGTGCCAGTTCAGTTCAAACATACCCTTCAAATTACAATACTCCGAAAAGAAAGTAAAAGCCTCCTCAGAAATCGTGAAGAGACAGATGCAGAGAGGGAAAAAAAAAAAAAAAAAAAAAGAAAGACATCTGCTCTTAGCCTTAGCAATGCAGGCCAGCCTTGCAATATAAGATTTTATCATCTCCTACATCTGCATACTCTATGCCTTTATCAGATGTTTATTTTAGTACATTTATAATGAGGATGTCTTAAAGTTGATTTCATAAGTTGTATTTTGTGCCACATGGCTGCTTTAGGTTTCCAAAACAACAAATATACTTTACCCCACCCATCCAGGAAATCATAATGTCAGAATCTCCAAGTCTTGAACCTATGAGTTGACAGGGAAAAATTATTTTGTGGCCTAGGGAAGGGCTCCAGCTTAAAGGTGGTTGTCGTGGTGGATAGCATTAGAATTGGTTGGTTTGAAATCCTTTATTTCATAGTCCTATAACTCTGGGCAGTAGAATCAACAATCCTAGGTCAACTTTAGCATTACAGTACAAAAGTAGCTATGTGTTACTCTTACATATATTCTTTGAGTGCTTAGTACAGAGCTTAGTAAATATCAGTTTAGTTTGTTTTACTCTTTTTGTCTCTATAATTATTTCAGTTCCAAAGCCTAGAGGTACATGATGTAATAATAGTAATAGTAATACCTAATACTTAAGTAGTGCTATTTTTTTTGGTGATAAGTAGAAGTGTAAGTGCAGAGAAAAGAATTAGTATTGAATGAAGTCAGTAGGCTGGTTTCTGTTACCAGTTCTGCCACTTAGTAGCTATACAGTGCTGGGCAAATCATTTAAATTCTCCACATTCTAGTTTCCCTATCTGTCAAATAAAAGTCAGCCCAGAGGGCTGTCTATGTATACACACATATGTGTGTGTATTATATTTAAAAAGCAATATAGCACCTGGTTCACAGCTGACCTCAAATGTGGTTATGATCTTTTCTCTCTCTCTACTATCAAGGCACCACTTAAAAGATTCCTGGCATTACACTTAAATTAAAAGGTTGATTCTC
>NW_004955562.1:800764-805606 GCF_000276665.1 Chinchilla lanigera
ACACACACACACACACACACACACACAATTTTTTTGCCTATCTCAGAGTCCTTTTGCTTTTGTAGAATAACTTTATTTGCAGGACTTCTACGTGTTTCTTAAGTCCAAAAAGTGAGTAGCAGAGAAGTCTAATTACTGCAAGATATTTCTTTCTGAATTGTCCTTTTCTTCTTGACTCTAGACCCATATAGACAGTATAATGGCACATATGGCACAGACAGACCAACTTAGAATACCCATATTGGTGTGTGCAAGATGGTGAATCCTTGGTAAGAGCTGTGCTACTGTAGCTTGGTGCTTCATGAGAATGAGTTTATACAAAAACTGTCCTAATCACAGAGTGCTTTTGTTGCCAGGCAGCATTGAATTACTTTTAATGTTTGAGTTTAATAACTTCAGGCTGAAATATCTTTTCACTTTCTCTATATGGTTCTAATTTCATTCCTTATTACTAATCTATTCTATTAATTGCATTTAAAATGCTATTAAATACTTTTTTGTGTGATACTGGGGATTGAACCTTTGGTCTTTGCACTGAGCTACATCCTCAGCCCTTTTTAATTTTTAAGTTTTAGACAAGGTCTCACTAAGTCATCAGTTTCCCTGAGCTGGGCTCAAACTTGCCATACTTTTGCCTCAGCCTCGCAGAGGGCTAGGATTATAAGTGTATACCACATGCCTGGTAAATGTCATTAAATTATTGTCAGCAGTATAATCATTAAAGCGTAGGGCTAGAAAAATCTTGGAAGATAGTATAATTCTAAACTCTCCATTTTACAAGTCTCAGAAAGGGAAAACTACTTACCAACAGCATACCATACATCGGTAACATTTACATATCTTTCAGTGTGTCCTGTATTCTATCCCAGAAATACCTCCAATGGCACCAAGTTACTTAACCAAGTGGAATGTAAATTATAAATAAAGATAGCAATGAATCAGAGAGCTATCCACATTTATTTGTTTTTAGTAGACAAAGATTATCACAAATAAAGCTGTACTTGCTTCTATCAAGATGGGAAGCAGAAGAGTGTGGGGGAAAAGCCTAAACTCATCTGGGACGGAGGCACTGCTTTCCCAGCTTCTGAATTCTAGAGGCCTGTGTTGTTACCCTGAGGTGTACCAGTCCAAGCACCATCGCCTTTCTCCACTTCACACACATGCACACTCACACGCACACATGCACACACACACACTGGAAGGTAAGGAGAGCTGCGAATCTGTTTGATCTCCAAATGCTAAAATGAATATAACTATTTAATAATGCCATTTTAAAAGATGTGAATTTTTTTGAGGATACTTCTAAGTATCCTTAGAAGGACCAAGGATACCATGAAAGTAAAAATATTTTTTTAAAATGAGTGACTTCAGTAGCCTTCATTTTACTTTGTTTTTCTTTTCATTCTTTTCCTTTTGTAGTACTGGTGTGTGTGGTGGGGAGACTGAACACAGGGCCTCACACATGCTAGACAAGTCCTCTTCCACTGAGCTACACCTTCAGCCCAGATCAGCTAGTTTTAGGTAAGATGACAAGAATCATGAATAAATGGCTGCAAGTAAGTTGAAGACAACATATCACCCAATGCAAAGTCCTATTAGTAAAACTATTACTACTAGTGCAGCCGAAGAATCAATCTTGTTCCTACTGTAGAGCCAAGAGATGGTGTGCTAACTATTATATCTAAGTGGGAGCCTCAGTTTTGCCATTTACAAACCCCTTGGCCTTCCTTCTTAATTTCAGAGATAGAGCCAAGGGTTTCCTATGCGTACTTTAAGGGTACCCTCCCTGCATTCAAAGCAGTGAAGAATAGCACACTTCAGCATTAATGAAGATCTATGAATCTTGGGCTTAGTTAAAGACTCTGCTTCCTTTCCTCTATTGGCTATATGAAAATCAAGTACAAACAGTTGCTGGCAGGCTGGGGTATCACATAAGTGTGGATAAATGTGAATTTCTTCCACATTTATTAAATATATACTTTATATGTTAGACTATGCCCTGAAGCAAACAGAAGTGAGAAACACATGCTCTACTCTCAAGGCAAACACAGTACAGCCTCGGAGAAGTAGGAGTGTCCTTAGAAAAGTAGATACCTCTCTTTGGAATGAGTTTTAGTTTGGCTCAAATATTTATTTTTGCATTTTGATTTCAAATTATTCTACTAGCATTTTCAATCCTCAGGGTAGGTCTTCCAGATAATGGTCCAAGTTGGATTTCTTTCATCTAGAAAAAACACCATTGGTAAATATGACCACATCCCAGAGAAAAAAGAATATTATCTCTGTTCACTCCACAAAGACAAGTGCAATTTCCTACTTGATTTGGAAATTTATCTAATTACACAACTGATAATCAACTGGTGAGACTACTATCTCAGACCCTGTCCTACCCTTAATATATTCCTTTTGCAGTTAAGCTTATAGAAGATCCCAGTAGTCACTCTTAAATTGATAGGCTGGTGAGTGAGTGGACCTTTTCACAACTAGAAGATTTGTCACTGCCAAAGGTTAGAGGACCCAGGCATCTTCCACTAGTAAGTGAACTCCATTGGGGTATCTCTTTGCTTTCTAGTTACTTATGTATGGATAGAAACACTTTATGATGAGTTTCACTCTTTACAAAATACTTTTACAATGCTGTAGAATTTTTTGTTTGTTTTTGTTTTTTTGGTTTTTCTCCGGTACCGGGAACCAAACTCACAACCTTGCGCTTGCCAGGCAGGCACTTTTGCAGCTGAGCTAAATCCCCAGCCCATAATGCTGTAGAATTTTTAAATTCAACACAGGAAAGAAAAAATTCAATGACTCTACAAAAGCACACAGGAACCCAGTGACATATTTATATATCTATGTCACTCTTATACCCATTGTAGCATTTTTCTCATACTACTTTAATTTTCTACAAAGGACCAAGAATGGGCTATCTAGAAAGAAGGGAAAGGATAGGGATACAAGGTGGGGGTGTCAGAAAAGAGAAGGGGTTGGTACCAAGAATAGGTGTGTTGTCATTCTAGTTAGAATTACTCAGCAGAGTAGCGGTCATCTATCATTATCTACCTACTCTAAACCCCCAGAATTCATTAATATCACCCATATTGAAGGCAGCAAAACATCTTCAGTACACTAAGTCTGAAAATAGCTCCCTGAGGTATCTTTGCAAGTATCCAGCTCAAGCCACTCCTGGGTAATGCCCAAAGCCATACAAAGGGGATTCTAGGGCTCTGTGCTCACTAAAGTCTCCAAAGCAAACATTCATTGCATGTGCTTTTCCAAAAGTCACATGATTTGAAAAGCAACAGTTAGTTCTTCAGGATCATTCCCACTTCTAGCAGCCAAATCTATAATATGGAGGCATGTCTAGTGACCAGGCTTGGGGATGTTCACATACTGATGAGCAAAAGAAGCCCATTTCTTTCCTAGTGATCTTGGTTTTCTTAGGTTGATTATCTTCTCATCCACTGATAGGGCCAATTGTTAGAACAACAGCTTTCCATAACTCCAGCATCTGTATAACATTTATGTGCCAATATGTGGGCTCATTTACAGCATACAAATTGAATCCTTCAATACAGTAGCTATTAGTCAGGTGTAGCTACTTAAACTTCAATATAAATTAATTAAATTAAATACTTAGTCATACAAAGTCACATTTCAAATATTTCATAATCTCAGGTAGCTAATGGTTACTGTGTTGGACAGAGCATGCACAGAACAGTTTCTTTATCACAGAAAGTTCTACTGGACAGCTCTGCTATTCTTACTCCCTATCTATCCAGTCACTTTCTTTATTTGTACACACTGTCTAGGGTTTTATTTATTTTATTTTTCTCAGATGAAGAGAGTTGTCATCATATTCTTCAATTCATCAGTGTTCCCACCTAAGGTTCTTTATTACCATTGTTCATTTTTCGTGTTTATTCCTATACTTTTAAAATAAGTAACCATTTTATAGTGGAAAATTTTAATGGTTTATTTAATAGTGTATTGTTAAACCAACAGCAAGTAAATAACATGACAATGATAAGTCAACACATATTGGTTATAACCATAAATATAAATGGCCTCAATTCACCAGTCAAAAAAACAGACTGGCAGAGTGGATTAAGAAACAAAATCCAATGATATGCTGTATACCAGAAACACATTTTACTCAAAAGGAAATCCATAGACTGAAAGTCAAAGGATGGAAAACAATCCTCCATGCAACAGGAACCCAGAAAAAAGCATGTGTAGCTATTATATTTGCAGGCAATGTAAATTTCAAACCAACAACAGTGAAAAGAGACAAAGAAGGTCACTACATACTTGTTGGGGAAAACTGCGAGAGGATGAGATAACAATCATAAGCATGTATGCACCAAATGTCAGAGCACCAAACTATATAAGACAAATCTTAACAGACATAAAAACTCATATAATTAATAATACTATTGTCCTTTTTTTTGTTTGTTTTTTCTTCCAGTACCAGGACTTGAACTCATGACCTTGAATTTGCCAGGCAGCTGCTGTGCCACTGAGTAAAGTTCCCAGCCCCAACACTACTGTAATAGGGGACCTCAACACCCATTTGACACAAAGACATAGGTCAGCAGGACAAAAAATCAGCAAGGAAATAACAGATCTGAACCAAAGCTGCGAACAAATGAACTAGGTAGATGTGTACAGAGTGTTCCACCCCACAACACCAGAATATATTTTTCTCAGTTGCACATGGGAGTTTCTCTAAAATACACAATATTTTAGTCCATTGAGCATATATATCTAAATGCAAAAGAACTGAAATTATTCCATACATATTATCTGACCACAGTGCAATGAAATTGGAAATTAATGACAAAAGGA
>NW_004955562.1:812781-817918 GCF_000276665.1 Chinchilla lanigera
AAAAAAAAAAAAAAAAAAAAAAAAGGTTGATTCTCCAGAAGATTATGGTTGTTCAGGGTGTGAGGAGGAACAGAAATCAATGCTCAAAGAAACTAAGCAAGGACTGGAGATATAGCTCAATATAGCTCAGTGGTAGAGTCCTTGGCTAACACATGTAAGGTCATGGCTTCATTCCTTAGTACTAAAAAACTGCAATGGCAGGAGAGAAAAACTACCCAAATCCAAATGGGTCAATCTGATCCTTCCTTAATCTTTCTTGTCTGAGACATTTTGTAATGCTAAGATCAATGGAAATTGGAAAGTTCCTACTTTGGTGCTCGCAAAATATTTGAGGTGTGTGTGTGTGCGTGTGTGTGTGTGTGTGTGTGTGTGTGTGTGTGTTGGACCATAGAGGACATGGTTTACGATAATCTGAAAAACCTTACCCTCTCTCATGCAGTTGAGCTCCATTTTGCACCCACTCCATGGCTGCAGCCTGAATAGCCTCATGTAGCCATAGTATAATTCTACTTGTTATTCCCCTGTCTTCTAATCCTGCCCTACTAGGGGTATCCGGGAAACCATACCTTGTGTTTCCCCTATACCTTAATAAGCTTGTGTCACCAAATCTGAGTTCAAGGCAGAGAACAGATTCCAAATGGATTTTTAGTTGGAGAAGAGGGAGAGAAGGGACAAAAAGTCTTTTCTGTCCCAGAAATCTGATTACAAAACTCTCTGCTACTTTGTCCCTCCATCTTCTCCTTAAGGAAAGCAAAAAATCCTCAATTTCCATGAACTGCTCTGTTTAGCCTCCTTTACGTAATGCCAGTTTCTATCTTGGTTGTTATCCCACCCAGCTATGCAAAGAAAAATTAAGCTTTGATGTGGTGCCTGTAGAGTCATCTGTTCCTTTGATATGAAGGAAACAGGACTTTCTGAGGAAAAGACGTTAATCATTAAAGCTTTCACTCCAGGCTTTAACTTTTAGACAATTCTTCAGTTATCTACTGTCCACATGTCCTTCAAATGCTTAAGCAGATCCTCATTTAGATTTTAAGAAGATAGCCATTTCCTGGTAGGATAGCTGGGATGTGTGTGTAGGGAGGAGAAATCAAGCTACAATTACACTTTGTAGCCAGAAAAAAATAAATCAGATGATGATGAAATCCCAGGAGAAAACATAGATTAAAGCCTGCACTTTCTAAATCTGTTACTCAAATAAACACAGCTGCTAAAGATTAAGTACTACTTGCTTGCATGTATTTCTATAATAATTCTGCCATTAGTATTCAGACATGATGCGGACAAGACTTCCCATTCCTAAGCTATGTACTCAAAAGGGCTTACTGTGGAATTGGGGGTAGATTTCACACTGATTCATCCATAAACTCACCTGGTTACTTTTTATATTCACAGTATTAGGGGAGGAGATTAACATTTATTCAGCGGTACTCTACTAAGAATTTTAAATATATTTACTACTTTAATTCAAACAACAGTCTTATGAGATAATTATTATTATCTCCTTTATCAGATAAGGAAATGAACTTTGAAAAAGAGGCTCACTAAAGTCCACTGAGCAAGAAGGAAATCAAGATTCAAATTCAGCACTGAGTTACTCCAGTGCTTATGGTTCTGCTATTCATCACAGGCTTTTAAAATGCTTGAGCTGAGGGCTGCAGCTGTCTTTGGTGAAGTCCTAGGAGTTGATTAAGTTATTCCAGGAGTCAAAGGATAACTTTCAACTCATTAGCGTGCTCATTTAAATGATCAAACCAAACTCTTCATATATAAAACTTTCCTTGAAGAGAAAGTAATAAGTAAGGGAGAAAAGAAGTTACAATAGGTTTTCAGATTGAAGAACATCTGAAATCAAGAGTTAACTTTTATTTGAAGTACTTTTGTCAAGTGAAATGCACGAAAAATATAATATTGCCTTATCCAAGTGTATACTTTTGTACAGCTAAGAAAGTCATATTTATTGTTTTTCCAATGCTGTATCTAGTTAAAGTTAAAGAATTAATAAATGAATAGTATAGCAGGATGGTAGAGGAATTTACAATTTAGTAAAATTATTGCATCCATCCTGTCACTTGAAAATGACCAAATTGTAAGTCGGGAAAATAATTATCATCTTCGTTTATCTATGAGAAAACTAAGGAACAGGGTGGCAATGATATAAAATTGTGATGGTGCTGCGTGAGCCTCAAAGGCTAGGAATACTATTGTCTCTTCAAAATATTTTGGGTATGTGAATTACCTGATCAAAGTGGCATTCTAGAAAGATTAATCAGCACACTTGATTAGCCAATTCTTCTGAGAAATCACAATTCAGGACAGTATAGAAGAGAAATACTGGACTGGAAGTCAGGCGCTCTGGGTTCAAGACTTGGCTTTATAATCTCTTTTGTATGTGACTATAAAATGAAGGTGAAGATCCCTACCTATTCTACTTAACAACAGTGCTGTGGGCTCAGATGAGAGAAATAATAGATGTAAGAGTGCCTAATAGTTCACCAGCTTCCTTGAAAAAAATTAGACTTCAGGTGGCTACAGGAGTTATAGTCAGCTTTTAATAAATATTCTGTGTGTCATCCATTCTGTTGCTGCATATGATACATAAGTACATTGTCATATTAACCTGAAACATTCTCAGGGAAGAAATAAGACAGTGGCAAGCCATAAGATACACTCTTAAAAATACACTTTTAAGTGTCCAATGCTTGAATTAGCTGAGAATAAGTTGAATGCAATGGCATTGCTGACTCTTTCCTCACTATATAACCAATTTCCTCTGAACTCTAGGCAGCACTAGTGTCCAACAGAAGCAGCCTCATTTAAAGGCCAATATATCAGTAAGAAGGTAGGAATATGAGGGTATTAGTCACAGTAAAGAAAGGTGCAGCAAAATGTTTCTTAGCATCTGTCATTACACGGTGAAGGACACAGAAAAAGAAAATCTACACACTCATATTTTGATCTTTTCCCAGTGCTACAGTTTAATTAGCTCTCTTTGCATAACTAGATAAAAGTCTCATTATATATCTTGAGCAAATCAGTCTACTTTAAGGCCAGCCTATAGACTACAGAAAAGTAGCATCTTTTTGATATCTATTAAAAGTTTTGGGGAGGTTTGAAGGGAGACTGTCATTCTGACCCAAGTCATTTTTATTCCCCCTTTTCTGCCACATCCCTTACTGATTCTTCTCATAGTTGCTCCAACTGTTTTCCAATCTTCTTGTCACAACCAGTTCTGCGCATTCAACTCTTTTCACAAAATATTCCAACACATTTATGTGTTCTAAAATCACTGTACTGCTCTCAGATAGGGCATTCCTCTGTCTACCCTACCTCTCCATATGTCTGAATTAGTGGGTTTTCTTTGCCAGGATGCTGAGTCTAGCCAAAGCCGGTCTTACAAAGGCAGAGCCCTAATATGATCAGGTAATGATAAAGAATGTTTACTGAGTCTAAGAAAAGGTCCCTTGTCATTTGCAAATACATTACAGAATTAGTTTGTCATTTTGCTAATGGCTTGCTCAGTACTGCGCCTGCTCTGCCAGAGAGGCAGTCTTACATTCTTGGAACATGAAGAAATGAGACTAAGGAGCTTAATTCGTTCAGTAAATGGATATGGAGAGTTGAAGAATTTCCCGGTGGATTAACATGACAAAGTTTGCTGTTACTTTTTGGCTGATTACAACCTGAGTACAATAGCTCAAGCCTATCAAGCCTATCATTTAATGACACTAACTAAAATCTCTGTAGCCAACCGAACGGTTGTCACCAAGAAGCTATGGAGTGACACGGCAATAGAGTGACTTGATTCCGTTTCAGTGGAGTAGCTATTGAACCTATATGAACTTAATAAATTACTGTGGAGAATACTGCGACAATTTGGCATGATTGATCCCAAACATTTGACCCCTGTTACTGATTTATTTGTATTTTTTGTAGATTTACATTATTGAAAACACTAATTCCTTATTTATGTAATTATAGTGGTGATCACAGGTTAGAAAGTAAGATGTATATATGACTTTACCTGGAGTAGGTCTAGTAGCCTTTGTGCTCTCTTAGGCCAAATCTTAGCCCTGTTGAAGAAAGGAGAAAATCTACCAAGTAGAAGAGCACTTTCCCCCAAATTATGAGTGTGCCATCATTTCTTCATGTACTACAGATACTGTAAATGGAAAGAGTTCATATATCTGGCACGCAGAAAATAGGCGACAGAGACAGGGTTTGAAGGTGAGTGGCAATAAACAGCTTTTGCTGTCCATGCCTCACAAATAGCATCTTTTTTTTCTTCCTTGAGCTCTTTCAGCGACGCTACACTATAGTCAAGGTCCATGGGGAAATAATAGATTTTGAAACAGTTAAATTAGTCACATCACTCTTAGGAGTAGGACCATTTTATTACTAGAAAGTAGGGTTCCTTTACATTATAATGGATAAGTCAGTTTTCTAATTTTAATAATGGATAAGTCAATTTTTAAGTTTACAAATACACTATTTCCCCAGGATGAGTTATATACTCAGCTTCCTGCCTGTGACCTGTCCTCCAACATAACTTCAAACCAACTTCAAGTAGTCAAATAAACTAAAGCACAGGCTGCTATTTAAGTAGTTGGTAATAAAACTGGATTAAATTTCACTAGCATCTACTTAAATAACAAGCTGGGGAAATATTTGCTTCCTTTAGATAAATAAAGTTCATGTTTTAACACTAAGCTGACTAGTCTTCTTATGATGTTTAGTGATATGGGTGTAGTGATATAGGTTAACATTTAGCAAATGTCTAATGTTGGCTAGAAAGTTTAAATTGATTTTCATTTGACCCTTATAAAGGGTCTGTAAAGTAGGGAGGAATTAGCCTTACTATTTTAGAAATAAGAAAATTCTAAGAGAAAAATTCTCAGAGTTTATTTGTTCAAAGTGACAGCCTTATCATCATCCTAGACTATTATTTTCAGGTCATATATAGATATTTTAAGAAAAGGAAAAGGTGATCAGTTAAGAACTCACTGACAGTTTCTTTCAGCAAAGAAATAGAAGACAGTAGAACAGCTATGTTAACTATCCTGTATATACATACATACAAAATTTCTCCTTATTTCCCTTCTCTTTTCCCACATCCCAGTTGCCCTTTACCCTTGAG
>NW_004955562.1:818408-828294 GCF_000276665.1 Chinchilla lanigera
TGTCTCTACTGTTCTTTTGCTATTTTGCAAAAGGTTGTCTGTTAATGTTTTCCTCATTTTTAAAAGTTTTTAAAAAAAGAAAAGGAAAAGGTGTGTGTGCGTGTGTGTGTAAGTGAATAGTACCTTCCATAATAACTAATAACAAATTGCTATTTCAATATTTTCTCGTGTTTTTGACACAATTTTCCAGTTATTTACAGTCTTTCTGTGATGGTGGCTTGCTCCGTTTTTCTTTGGCACTTCCTTAATTTCTTTTCAGACACAACAGTCGCCTTCATTTTAATCCATAACACTAATATAAACACTGAGTCACCTAGTGCAGGGAAACCTCAAGAACATTCTTACACATCTGTTGCTGAAAACAGGTCAGATGCAGAAGCCATTCCTAATTCAGCTCTGGGTACCCATCACACTGTAAGCATATAAACAATTTAATAATGATAATTTGTTTACAGCAGGTAAGGATGCTTTTCACTAAAATCAGTCATAATGCCAGAGCTCTGACTGATTGGTAAGGTGTAATTGGACTTGCTGAACCCCACTGTTGATTGTTTTCTTTGGCCAAATGTTTTCAGTAGTCCTTCCCCATGCATATCAGTCACCACATCCCACACGGACAGCTAAGAAACAAGTCTGCTTCGGTAATAAGTGGCTATCTCTACTTTAATTCACTCTGCGCGCTGCTTCTTAACACAGTATTTTCTCATCAGCGTCCTGGCTCAAGAATACCTGATGGGTCACCATTACCTACCAAATCAAGTATAGTCTTCTTTGTCAGGACTTCAATGACTTGTGTAGTCTGTCCCCACTATACATCAGCAGTCTTACCTGGCACCATGCAGAACACCTGATATGCTCCTTCTATCTAAGACAGGTTTCTGTCCTTCTTGTCAACATAGGCAAAATCTCCCTGCCTTACCTCTCAATCCTCCAAATATGACAGAGCCCACATTGATATCCACCTTTTCTGCATGCTTTTTGCTTCATACCATTTAACACCTGAATTTATACTCTTTCGTACTTTTAAAATTTCTTTAACAAAACCTTATTTTTTTGTTTTGTGAATCCACTATGAATATGAGTTCCGAAAAAGTAGGCTTTCAGGATTTTATGTTGACCACCATGCCATGCCCCTAAGCGCAGAGCTAGGTATTAGGAATGTAACAGAAAATGACCCCCCAGCCAGTATACTTCAGTTAGTTACTTGCCAAGGTAACAGTTCCTGCTCTGGTTCCAGTTGCTCTTGTCTCTTAGAAATGGCTTGTCACTCTGATGCATAGCTGTTCACTATGATACACATTGTATAATCCAATCCCCAATTGACAAGCCATTCTGCCTCTGTACTTCCTGCTTGATTATCCTGTATAAGCCCTAGACTACCAGAGAGGAGAGCCTGATATTTTGGGAATGATCCCAATCAGTGCCCATCAGCATAAAATAAATCTGCCTCCAAATCCTAGGTTTAGTTTCAGTGTTTCTGCTTGCCATTGCAGGAAAGAATCTTTAAATCTTTGCTGTTCAATTCCTCGAACATGCTTCATTTGGGGAATCTGGAACAGATTTATACTTGAAAGTGGCTAGTGGAATGTAGACTCAGTTTTTATCTAAGTTTGTTACATTTTACTAATTGCCTTTAACATAATTTCTTCATCAGAGCCAGTCTACTTTAATTAATCCTGGGCACTCTTTCAGGAATTTCATCAAGATACCAAAAGAAAAAGAAATCTAACTCTATTCAAGTGATTTAATTGCTATTGGCCTTTGTATCTAACACAGATAAATGTTGGCTGTTTTTCTTTCCTAATGTCAGCTTTAATCAAAATGTTCAAATGAACTGGATTTAAGCAACCCTGTGTCTATAAATAAGTCTTGAGCTGTATACCACATGGTCTAATTGGGAGCATGGTTCATGGATGTGATAAAAGTTTATGCTTTTTGACATTTCTTGACAAAACCTGCACTTTCATAGTACATTATAGGTTATAAAATATTTCACATCCATCTTCAGTTTGATCTGTGGGATGGAACTATGAAGCAAGCATTATCTCTTTTTCATGAAATGTGTCATAGAAAATAAGAAACCTACCAAAACTGTAAAGCTAAGGAATGGTAGAAATAAGACATCTCAGGCTATGAGGACCAAGAAGACCCTCTTCAGATGTCAGCCCCTTTACCTAGGACATCCCATACTCTAGAACTGTAAAAACATATTTTTAAAAGAAAAAAAATCAGAAAGTATAAAAAGTTGGGCAGAAAAGGGAGGGCGCAACACAGTGGGGTCCCTGGTGACTCAAGTGAACATCAATTCTGTGTTATGTACAGTCAGAAGATACAAATATGAGTGACAATCCTTCATTTCAAGGTATATAAATATGTGAGCAATAAACATTTATACAAATAAAGATCATGAAACTAAGCCCAAAATAAGGTCTTCAGATGAATTCTCCTTCCATTATTCCATACTGCCTGTCATAACTGACCAGATCCCAGTTATCATCTTCTCCCTTTAGCTTTAAGAGGGGGGCTTTTGCAACAGCTAGAAGGTAAGCTTTAGTTAAATTTCACTGTTCTGCAGAGAAAGAGTAAGAAAATACTATTTGGAAAAGAACATTGACAGGAAATTGAATTAGGAGGTTAGTAGCATGAACAGATGAAAGCAAGAGTTTTTTGTGTTTTTGTCCATTACCAAATATGCAGCTGATATGAAACAAACCATGAGAAGTATGTTTGAGAGAGGATCAGAGAAAGGTAGGGGAGAGAACTGAGGGAGAATAAAATAGAGAGAGAACAAGAAGGAAGCTCTGGGTTTTGTGCATGTGAAATTTATACTCATTTACTTTCTTATCAAGGTATGGTGTAGCTCAATTAATAGAAGCCAACAGTTTTTCCATTATTTGCTACTTTTGAGGCTAAGACGGGGACTGACTATGCTGAAAATTAGTTAAGTCTTCACAGTACAGGGAACCAAGCAGATGACATAGGGATTTGAAGGCCTGCAGGTAAGAACTTAAGATCCCTGAACCAAATGGTGACTGAATGACAATGCTTCTAGAGAATAAATCCAAAGATTGAAAAGGATCAGAGGAGGGATTAAGGACTTATGCTTTCTTTTTGAAGCTACATTTACTTTACATTTCTCTGATTTAGAGTGTCAGGATAGAGGCTCCTAGGAGTTGGCAGTTTCTCTTAAGATAAGCAGAAATATTTATTACCACAAAAGAGAGTTGTGAAACTTTTAAACTTCTAAAACCTCACTTTCCTCCTCCCCAGCTCAGGTTTGGAAATTTCATAACCAGCATTTATGCTACTGAGCAAGTTAGAAGTTTTTAATAAAATATACTTCATACTCAGAGTCCACCAAGCCAGGAGGCAGGAGGGTTAGGGGCATGGATCCACATCATTATTTCTAACAACCTCTGCTCTGTTGGCAGACCAGAAAGCATTAAGTTCTCCATTGTATATCCCATTTCCCCTTATAAGATTTCTGCATAGGTCCTTATTTCCACCCATATCCAATCATGTAATTTCTTGCACGGTTTTCAAGAACTGACCAGTCCTTGCTACCTCGATTATTAACTTTAGCTCCACTACTCTACAGTTCATCCTTCTTACTTGCTTTCATTGCAAGTTTGTCTAGAACATTCTTCCCTCCACACTTTACCGAGTGAAATTGTATTCACCTATCAAGGTCTACCTCCTCCTTAAAGCCTTTCTTGACTATTGGAGATTGACATTTTCTCTTTCTTTTAAAAGAGTAGGTGTGATATGGTCAGGATAAGGGAGGCAGTGTGCTGGAGAATTTAAAATAGTAGTACAGGATTAGGAAAAATTTTGAATTCAAATTTCATGTCTGCCAATAATTGGAGTAAATGAATAGCAATGTTGTCTAAGCCTTCAGCATTTGTTTATTTTCTACTGTTTCATTTCCAGTATCATTTGCCTACTATATGTCAGTTGCTGATGAGTGCTATGCAAATTGTGACATTGAAGATTTTAAAGTCTAATAAGTGCAATATTTATATAAATAAATGAATCAGAAAATAGAAAAAGTGAGTAAATACCAGACAGTATTATAGAAAGTTCTTTAAGAATTTAGAGGAAGTTAAAATTAATGTCTCTTTAGAAAATAGCATTTGGCTTTGGACCACAAACAAAAATAGTGTATACATACGTTGATATATAGAAAAGCATTAGAAAATATAAAAGTGGGCCAAATGCAGGGACTAGTATCTTAACTGTGCTGAAGTGTAGGAGAAGTATTCTAAGGAAAGAGGTGAGTCAAGGAATCATTCAATTCATCAATCCTTTTGGCACAAGCTGCCAGATACCTCGTTTCAAAACACACAATGAAGCTGGTCATGGTGGCACACACCTGTAATCCCAGCACTCTAGGAGGTTGCTGCAAGAGGATTAGAAGTTCAGTACAACAGATATTGTGAAAGGGATAAGAAAGTGTTCAAGTAAGAAGGAGCAACTGGGATGCAGGAGGGGAGGGGAAAAAGAAAGGAGGAAGAGAAAACATATGTATATGTATACACAGGATAGCTAGGATAATTGTACTACTACTATCTGTTGTTTTACTGAAAGGAACTGTTAATATGTAATTGTTTGATCAGTCTTGCATTCCTTTATCTGGTTATCTGTGCAACCATTTTGAAGATAACATTATGTAATATAACAACCATTGTTAATACCCTATCATCTTGTTTTGAAATTCTGTATCATTTTTGTTGCTCTCTATGCTGCTTTGTTTCTGTATTTGTTTTTGTTATTTTTTTTCTTTTCTCTTTGAAATGAAAAACAAAATTTATATGTGTATACAAGGATAGCTGGGATAGGTGTGTTGCTGATGTCTGTGGTTTATTGAAAGGAACAGTCAATGCTTAAAATTTTCTTTTTTGTTGACCAATTTTGCACACTTCCATCTGGTAATCAGAATAACTGCTCTGAAAACAGAAATATGCAGTGTAAGAAGCATTGTTGAACTCCTACCATCTTGTATGGTGCAGCTCTGCATCATTTCCAATTTTTTTTTTTTATTACTTGCTACTGTCTTTGACTGATCAATCTTACATTCTTACATCTGATGGACTGAGCAACCTCGTTGAAGATAACAGTATGTAAAATAGCAACCATTGTTAATTCCTGTCATTTTGTTTTGAGGTCATGTATCATTTTTGTTGTTTTGATGTTGTTTTGATTTGTCTTCATTGTTGTTTTGTTAGTTTTTTTATCTTTAAAATAAAAAGAGAGAATTAGAAATTCAAAGTCAGACTGAGCAATGTAATGACTGGCTGAAACCCTGTCTTTAAATAAAAAATTTTTTAAATGGCTGGGGGTGTAGCTCAGTGCAAAGATCCTAAGTTCAATCCCCAGTACCACAAAATAGCAATGTAAAACCAAACCAAACAAAACAAATAAGTTCCCTTGATGCTGGGACTTCCATCTAATGTCTGTTCATTTCTGCTGCACACCAAGAACCAAACTACATTATATACAAAAACTTTCTAGAGGCATCTGGAACCTCATATTGGTTTGGTAAGATCTGGCAGCAGAAAGCCAATTTGAGGAGAACCACCAACCAACATGGTTGCAAAATAAAGGGTAAAAGAATATACAAGCAAGACAAATGAGGCTATTCTAGCTCATATGTAGAATAAAGGAAAGTGTTTCAGGTCCCACTCTTGTGATGGAAGAGGGTTACAGCAGCCATTGGGGTATAAAAACATAGGAAGCTCCTGAGAGCAGCTAAAATATTCTTAACCTCTGCTTCCCCACAAAAGTTCTGTCAGGATGCTTGTCAGTCTGTAGGCTACATTCTCCCAAGTTCTTTGCCAATCTATTGTCAGCCATCATTACCTGAGTTCAGACAGTACAGGCTACCTCTTGTTAAATATTTCCAGTTGTTTAGGTATTAGGATATGTACCTCCTTGTTCCATTCCACACAAAGAAATCATCCCTGTACCCAATGCTTGAATTTCCTTTCTACAGTCTTTTTCTTCATCCTTAGAAGGCAAACTTTGTGGAAGGCTGAGCTCGGATATGTGACCCAATATTTAGCTCAAAATGATATTTTAACAGCATTCATTTCAGTTCATTTCAGATCAAAATTCACTATTGGTATTAGTCCGCACTGCTATAGAAGGATTAACCATACTCTTTCACTGGGTCTTGCTGAGAGTTTGCTGAGAAGTACCTGTCTACACCTTTCTCCAGAGGCACGATTCTGCACCTTCTTTGGGAGGGTCAGATCCTTGCCCAAAGTCCTTTGTGGGTGGATGAAATATATTGCTTGTACAAAAACACCAGGAAATATATAGTTCCTAATGATAAATGACAATATGAAACTGGTAAGGGACATAATGGTGCTGGTGACAAAATTATCTCTAATCACAGAGAAATATAAAATCCACAATAGAGCTTTCTTAAAGCTTCTCAATTTTCAAGGCCCCGCTTATAATTTTCCATTCTTAATATATTTGATCATACCCTAGAACAGATCCTGCTGCCTCTCAAATCTTGTATAATCTTAGGAGGGGCTATTTATGTGACTGGTCTTGGCTGGCTCTTAGGAACTGAGGTATTAGAATGTTCCCTCTGTTACTAACTGATAAGAGCATTGTGTGTGCTTCAATTCTCGAAATATGTGATAACAGCTTGTCTAGGTAGCTTGTGGAAAAAACCATGATGAATGGTGGATACTTGCTTTATTTCTGGGAGAGTTGGAGTATGGGTAAGTCCAGTCATTGCTACAATTACCCCAATAAAACCTTTGCACTTTAGGTCAAAGTAAGCTTCCCTCACAAAAAAACACTTTACTTGTATTTCTGCAGTTAATGCTGAGGAATTTAGCATATCCTGTGCAACTCTATTGACAGGGGGTTTAGAGGATTTATCTTCCAGGTTCTCCTGGCAGTGTGTTTTTATTTATATATTCTGCTTTCTCTCCCTTCACTATAACAAACAGTAACCTGATTGTAATGATATTTGATTCCTGTGAGTCATTCTAGCAAACTTGTGAGCTTGGGTTGGTATTGGGGACTACCAGTACACTGTCCTACAATATCATTATTAGTATCAGTGTCTCAACTTTGCATATAAGAAAACTGAGTTTCAGAGAAATCAAATGATAAGAGCTAGAACTAGAACTCAATTCTTCTTTCCAAATTCCATGTTCTTTCTACTGTACTACACTACTTCTTACATAATTTTTATTAGGGTTAGGGGGCAGATAAAATGATTCAAAAGGCCTAGACTTTTTCAGCTTTAACAGTCATTAACTGTATTCCAGAAGCCTACATGGAAAAAGAAAACAGAAAGGAGGAAACACAATTTTTAAAAGTGGAACTTTACACATGCTATTCACTCTATTCTTCTTTTACATATTTCACTTTTGTTTTAGGGTGTACAGGGCTCTACTTACATTCTACAAGAATGCATAAGCAAGAAAGAAATTTCACTTTAAAGCATGATTAGTTCTGGGCTTGGGATATAGCTCAGTGGTAGAGCACTTTTCCAGCATATGTTGGGTTCTAGGTTTGATCCTCAGTAATCACAAAAACAAATGAAGACAAAACAAACAAAAACAACTAGTTCTACTATGAGTCCTTTCCCTTAATCCATCTGCTTAGTCCTTGACAAACTAAAACTGAACACATGGCTTTAAGAAAGCTTCTGGTTAGACTTTTTCAGGATCATTATTAGGGTAAGTATTAAAGGGAGAGTTTATAGCTTTATCTGATCTAACTTCACCAACATAATCTAGCCCTGCTTTAACTCCCAAAGGATGAGCTTTATCAATTAACACTATGGAATCTATTTCTCTAAGCTATGTGTTCTGAGAATGGTGGAGGAGGGAAAGATTGTGCCTATGTAGCAGAAGAGATAAAACTTATAAAATAAATCCCTTTTCATTAAGTTTGTTGTACATAAAATATACATTTTATATTTTAAGAAAACATCGATGACTGCATTAGTCTGTAGCTTACTTTTATCAGTCCTACTACATGAGTTTCAAGCTCTGGATTGGGTCTTTTTCTGATCTTTTTGTCAAGGTAGGCAAAATTCTCTATTGAACCTGGGAAGTGGGCTGACCCCTGCTGGGTAGAAGTCAATCTTATCCTTGGAAATAGCCTCCAAGATGGTTTTGCTAATCATTTTGTCATGAGCAAGTCCAGTTCCATAACAATTTGTGTGGATTTTCACAGATATACATCACTAAGAAAAGTTTATTTGTTTATGTAGACAATGTAGGGTTGGCTGAACAGTGGAGGGGATGGAAGATAAAATTTGGTTTATCCAGAGCTGAAACAAAACTCTGAAAATATGCTATGAGGATAGATAAACACATACAGATTGTTTTAATGCACATAAAAGAGAATATAGTGAGAAGGAGGGAATTAGTTATAGAGATATTTTCAGCCACAGACTATAACACATCATGTCACATTAGTCAATGGAAGTAGGCTATAGAAGAAGAAATGTAGAGCATTTATTCTCCTTAAAATGCTCCAAATTTCAGGGTACAATGGTTTTTCTAAACCCAATAATGAAGTAGCTAAGAAAGAAATCAGAAAAACAATTCCATTTGCAGTAGCTTTTAAAAAAATACCTAGAGGTCAATCTGAACATAGAGGTAAAATAAAGACCTCCACAATAAAAATTACAAAACATTAGAAGATAGATATAACTACCATATTCATGGATTAGTAGAATTAATATTATTAAATGGCCATATTAGCAAAGGTGATGTACAGATCCAATGCAGTCCCCTTCAAAATGACAATGACATTCTTCATGGAACTAGAAAAAAATATTAAAATTCATGTGGAGACACAAACAGACACAGAGGAATCAAAACAATACTAAGCAAAAAAGGAAGGCCAGAGGCATCACAATACTCAATTTCAAACTATATTGCAAAACTCAGTAACAAAAACGGCTTGGCACTGGCACAAAAATAGACACAGAGACAAATGGAATAGAATAGAGGACACAGAACAAACCTACACAGCTACAGTTGTTTGATTCTTGACAAAAGGGCCAAAACTATATGTTGGAGGAAAGACAGCCTCTTTAACAAATGGTACTGCAAAGACTGGGTAGCTAGTCATAGAAGATTGACATTAGATTTCTATCCCTCACAAGGTAAAAAAAAAAAACAAAAACAGTCCAAAATGGATCAAACATCTCAATGCAAGACCTGAAACACTGAAACTGCTAGGAGAAAACAGAGGAAACTCTTGAATTCATAGGCAAAGTCTTCCTGAATAGGACTGTCATAGCACAACAAATAATAGCAAGAACCAACAAAAGCGACTACATCAAAATAAGATATTTTTTAAAGTGTAACAACTAATAAAATTAAGAGACAGTCTATGGAACAGGAAGGAAAACTTTGCCAGCTACTGTTTCAACAAAAGATCAATTTCTGGAATATATAAAGAACTCAAAAACTTAACACCAACAAAATAAAATAGCCCAATCAATAGATGCACAAATGAGTTAGAGAAAACTTTTCAAAAGAAATACAAAGGAAGTATATGAAAAAAACATTTCAAATCTTTAGCCATTATGAAATTGCAAATCAAAACTACAGTACGGTGATATTCCATCTCACCCTAGTCAGGATGGCTGTCATTGAAAAAAAAAAAAACAGCTGTAAGTGTTGGTGCAGATCCTGGGAAAAAGGATTATTTTACATTGGTGGTGAGAATGTACAATAGTACAGTTATTATGGAAATTATTGTAGAGTTTCCTAAAGAATATAAAAATAGAGCTACCATTTATCACTTAATCCACCTTAACCATGCCTTGGTAAATACTTAAAAGAATTAAAATCAGCATACTGTAGATATCTACAACAGCTATGTTTATTGCAAAACA
>NW_004955562.1:828681-836710 GCF_000276665.1 Chinchilla lanigera
TGAAAGTACAAAGGACATTATTAAGAGTGGAACCATCCCTTAGTTTTTTTTACTGTAAATTTGTACTTTAGCATTATTGTAGCTGGTTGTCTGACTTAGTACCTTTGCATTTACCCACTTGGTATGATGAAAAGCGAAATGCACGCACATGGGCAAAAGTGTCAAAATGGGATTTGTACCTACCTTCATGGTCTGTCTAACTGGTTTTGCATGTTTACCTGAGCATCACAGAGGGCCCAATAAATCCACACTACTCCAAGATTTGTTTAGAGAAAAGTTTTCTTTTGATTTTTCTGTTAGAAGTAGCCCAATTCAGTAAAACCAGATTTGCAAGTTTTGGAGAAGGTCAAAAGTGAATCATTAGATTACTCGTGATGGATGATGAAGATGACCCATTATAGTAAAATACATGCTTTCATAACAGAAGAGTGGTGTGGGTGTATGATGGTGTTGACATTGACCATATGAACCAGAGTTCCTGTGACAGTGAAATGAAGCAAGATTTGACTGATACAGACACAGGGAATGCAGATCTTCCTGATTCAGATGATGAAAAATAACAGTAATGAGTACATATGTGACTTGTCAAAATGTTGCAAAATGGCCACACAATCAAATGGAATGATCCAGCATTAGAACTAGGTCCAAAAACATAGCAAAGGTCTTGGTAGGGGTGAAATGCATTGGACAGAATGCCAGCAGTGCAATTCAAAGCTGAAAATTGTAACAGATGAAATGCTCCAAGATGCTGTGAAATACATAAAAGCTGAAATGCAAGTAAAACACTCTGTATGCACCAGTAGCAATATTTTGAAAATATATCTATTGTGGCATCTTCCTGGCTGAACTGAAAGCATTCATAAGTCTGTGGCCATTAAAACAAATTTTTCATAGTGATCACAGAATGTAAAGGACTTATGCAAAAGTGATGGGTCAAAATATGTCATAAAATTTATGCCCTTCTTGATGTGAAGACTTGTTCTTTCAATTTAGACATTTATCTTGGAACTCAGCAATAAGTCTTTATTTGTATAGCAATAAACCAAATGATGTTGTGAACAGACTTGTTGCTTTCATTTTCCAAACTAATCAGAATGTGACATTCAGCAGTTTATCGGTTTCCAATTGATGTCACATTTGTGTGTTCAGCACAAGCTGACCGCTGTAGGAACTGTACACAGGAACAAAGCAGAAATTCCAAGTTAAATGTTGCAATTTCAAAACAGAAAATTTTGTAGTGCAACTTTTGAATTTAAGAAAGATATAACATAGGCCTAGTATATAGCAATGAAAAGCAAACTGATATTGCTGATGTCAACATTTCTCCATGATGGAAATATTGATAGGGAAACCTCAACAAAATGGAAGCCTGAGATGGAAACTTTCAAAACCAAAACCAAAAGTGGAGTAGATGTGGTTGATGAGTTATGCGGCAGCTATGATGTCACTTGAAACACAAACATTGATCAATGGTTGTTTTTTACTCAATCCTAAACATGTGTGGCATAAATAGTTTGATAGTTTAGAAGAAAATAATAAGTGAAAAATATCACAGAGAAATTTTCTTAGAAGATTGGGACTGGAGCTCATAAAAAATCATTTATAGCAGAGTAAAAAAAAAAGAATGTTTCTGCCCAGAGAACTATACCAAAAAATGTGGATCACACTGGTGAGTTTACAGGTGAACAGGCAGGTGCAGCATCACAAAGACAACAGGAAAAGAAAAAGATATCAACTGTGCCTTACAAAAAAGTACTGGTGAACAATACACAGGTACTATAAGTGTAATTGATACTCTTGTATGGAACATGCAGTTGTCATGTGTGAAGACTGTCTTGGGTGTGGTAGCTGAAGCAAACTTTATCTCTACAATAGACTGTTATTTGCATTTTACACTGTAGCTCACATAACTTTTTATTTTTTATGTTATCTTTTAGGTTTTCTAAGCAAGTAAACAGCTAATATGAAAATGTGTTTGTCTATTCTAAGCACTCATTACATATTTGATATTTTGTTTCATGGATATCTTATTGCCCTGCTAGATGCATATTGTACAATATAGTAGAAAGCTTCTGACAAAACAGTAAGAGAGAGGTAACAAGACTGCCACATAAGAAAGGAAGCTAAGACATTAATAGAATATATTTGAAAAAGAAACTAGCAAACCCCTATGGACAATCATAATGGCTTGCATCTAGATGTCCCCCCAAAGCCTCGTGTAATCATTGGTAGAGCTTTCTCAGAGGTGGCTGAATCTAGAGTGTGTGATGCTGAGGGTGATTCATGGTGCAATGCTAGGGTTAAGGGTACTATAATTAAGGGTGTGGGTGCTACCTGCAGGTAGCCTGGATAAAAATATAAGGGGCAGAAAGAGCTATGGTTCCCTTGCTTGCTTTTTCTGTCTTCTACCTGCAATGAACAATTTCTCTTCTGTGATGTCCTTCTGCCATGTACCACTCTGCCTTGGAGCCAGCCAACTCTGGACTGAAACCTTTATGAACTGTAAACCAAATAAACTTTTCCTCCTTTAGTTTTGGGTGTCTGGTGTTTTTTCCTCAGTAATGTGAAAAGTAACTAAGACAACAATCATGAATGAAAAGTTCTCAAACTTAATAAAAGCTGCAGTTTTGAGAAATTATTGCTATTCTCAATTCATCACATGCTCCCTTATACTAGCACACACACCTAGGCACAAGACCACAAATATTCATAGACTAAGGCACTCTTTAACTTAGCCTCCATTTACAATTTTTAAAAAAATCCACATATTACTGTGTAATTCTGAGAGAAGGGGGAAATTTGTGGAACTTAGAAGCAAAACCAAAGGAAATAATCTAAAATAAAGTTCTGTCTCTCTCTCTGTCTCTCTGTTTCTGTCTCTGTCTCTGTCTCTCTCACACACACCACATATACCCTATCACTCCCATGCTCCATATTTCATCAATGATTTTCAATTAGCCTGAGTCCTTTACACTGAAAGAAGTTAAATATTAGAGCTATGAGCATTACAGGTTCTCTTCTCTATTTTCCCATTATCTAACCTTGTTTTTGTTAAGATCAATGCAGTATGACCAATAAAGAGACTTACCTAGATAATTAGAATTAGGTAAGTTAATTTTTGATGGGATTTAGTTTCTCCTGTTGTAAAAAAAGGGACCTCCATCATCAGCTGATATCCCATGGTTCTTTGACTCTATTATGAACCACACCACAGGTCACATGTCACATGACAGATGCAAAGGATGCCTTTAAGCCTTTTTTCTTATACATAAGACTATATATATTTTGGAGTTTTTCTTTTTAACTCAGATAAGTAAGGGATTTTAGAGAATGAAAGCTTTATAAATTCAGATAAATAAACTGAAAAGGTGTTCCTTAACTTACTTAGCCTCTTCTGGGGAGAGGGGAGTGCTGAGCTATAATGGCAAAGTCTAAAAGACTCTGGTCACACTTATGAGACTGCTTTGATGACTACTGGATTCTAAAATGTTGGGAAAAGAACAAGTACACCTGTCTTAAGAAGCAAAATCGTTTGAGCTTTGAGCCAGAGCAACTCTAGATGATTTCTAAAATAATGAAGACACCTCTAGAGGCTGGGGTTTGCTGGCTTCTGGCACACACTGAAAGATGGCAGTAACCTGGGTGCAGAATACCACACCCAATCATGAATACCAAATGAAACCCAATATACTGCTATCTACGGAATATATCAGTATTTGCTAGCAAACTGGAAAAAATATATTTTGCAAGAGCAAGAAATTACACTGTCAAGTCAGTTCACTCTGGGATCAAATTGGTATATTTTCTATAATTGCTAGACCAAAACTGAAATTTAAAAAGTTACTCACTAAGTTATGAGGGAAATACTGGGTGTTATGGCTTATGCCTAGATGTCCTTCCACAGCCTCATATAGTCATAGGGTGGGACTTTATCAGAGGTGGCTGGATCTAGATTGTGTGATGCTGAGGTTAAGGGTATGTGATTACTAAATCAGTCCACTGATTGGTTTGACAACATTTTGAGTGTGCATAATGGGAAGGCCCACCCTGGGTGTGAGTGCGACCTGTCCTAAGAGCATATATCCTGGATATAAGGAACAGAAGGAGGGTATTTGCTTGCTTCTTGTTGCTTTGCTTCTTCACCACTTTGCTGCTTTCTGCCCCCCATGAACTGTTTTTCTCTGTGATGCCCCTCTGCAGTGCAACCCTGCCTTGGAGCCAGCCAACTATGATCTGAAATCTCAGCAATAAGAAAAATGGACTAAGACACCGGGTCACTTCAAGAACTAAATATCTCCCTCTTCTGATGGAGGTCAATTCAATTTTCAAGACAGAAAAGTTAATTTTTTTGTGTGTCGGGGATTGAACCCAGGTCCTCACACATGACAGGCAAGCACTCTACTACTGAGCCACAAGGCTAACCTAAGAGTGGTTTATTAATATGTGATATCATCTAAAATATATAGGATTAGTAGTCTTTGTAATTTTATCATTAATAAGTGTGAGTTCACATTTATAACATTACATTTATTAAATACTTTAATATATTTCATGTTGTTTACATTCATCTCTGCCAACAACACTGTGAGCCTGATTGAACAGAAACTACCATACCAACTTTTCAGATGATGAGTATGAAAGACCAAACACTAGATAGCTGACATTAGAAGCCAAGCATCAAGGTTCCACACTTTCACTTGCAATGAGGTTAGCAAAAGGCGCTTCTTCTTGTATGCCCCACTCTAGGACAAAGCCCTAACCCATTTATCATTGCATTTTCCAACTCAAAACCTAAGGCTAATTTCCTGAATCTATAGGGAAGTACATGGTAAAAGTCCCAAATCTTGTGTTCCATTTCCTGATCTTGGCAGGGAGATTGGGTGATCGAATTTTAACAGTCTCCCAGAATTTTTCCAAGATTTTTTGCTTTTCAAGTGTTAGCAACTACCCCACCACCATTTATAGAAATTTCATCCTCCTGGTAGGAAAAGGAGTTATCCTATGGATATTTCACCTTCCATCTATATGAAATATGTTATGAAAGTGTTCACTAGTCCAATAAGCTCAGGAGCAAATAGACCACTACTCCATGCACACAACCTTGGGCATGTTTTATTGAAAAATTATGCTAAAAGTCAGTAGTTTAAACATAGATCTACCATATGTTCCAGCAAGGAAACTCCTGTAATATCTGCCCATGTGAACTGAAAACTTATGTTCACACAAAGACTTTTATGTGGATGTTTATAGTAACTTTATTCAAAATTCTCCAAAGCTATCCACAGTCAAAATGTCCTTCAACAAGAGACCAGATAAAACAGTAACCCTTGCAATGGAATACTACTCAGTAATAAGAGGAACTATTTGAAAGGAGCTATTGATTCGCATAGCATGATTATGTGTTAAATGCATTTTACTAAGAAACAGAAACCATATACCAAAGGCTACATGTTGCATTATTCCCTTCATATAACACTCTAGGAAAGGGAAAGTTATAAGGACAGAGCATCCATCAGTAGTTTCCACATGTTGGGGTGGAGGGATTGTTTGATAACTGAAAGGATTCACAGAGGAAGTTTGAGAAACATGGAACTTTTATGTGTGGTACTGGGGTGATGAGCACATGACACTGTGCATTTGTCAAATTCTAAGTGCACAAAGAGCGAACCTTTTTTTTTTTTTTTGGTACCAGGAACCGAACTCAGGACCTTCCAATTGCTAGGCAGGCGCTCATGCCTCTGAGCTATATCCCTGGTGAGAGCAAGCCTTAATATATACAAATTTAAAGTTCAACTGGGATATCAGAGAACCCCAGGATAGAATGCAGACTATGACAAATGAATCTAACTCTATTAAAAATATATGAAACAACTGTAGTGAGCAGGGAATAAAGATGATATATAAAGTATAGTCAGAACATATGGTGAATGTTTAAATTAAAAATCTATTGATGGCAGTAAGACATATTGCCATTAATCTCTCAAAATAATCCCTCTTGCTTCAAACATACTTATCCCATCATTCTTTCACTTTCTGAAGCAGTTCTACAAGAAATCCTCTTTAATGAGTGTCTTTGTGCTGTCCTGGCTGCCTCAGTGTCCCAAGTCAATTCCAGATGTTTACCTTTCATGGCCATGTTGATATTTGAGAAGAGCTAGAAATTGCATGGTGTGAGATTCCACAAATAAAGTAGATGAGGACACACTCTTACCTTTTTATTTGACAGAAATTTATGTAAGTGATTGACAAACAAGGTGAGATGAAAACTTGTGGTTAATGTTTAAATAAACTTATTACAGTAAAAGATGCATTGCCATTAATCCCTCTCTAAATGCTCAAAGCATTCCCTTTCTCTTTGAACACACTTACCCCATCATTTTTAGCATTTTTTTATGGTAACAAGATTTAAAAAATTTAAACAGCTACCATATTTTCTGATGTTGTAACTTGAGAAACTTGTGTTTTGACTAGAAACTATAAGGATAAGGACAAAAAACTGCACAATAAATGTGGTATTCTTGTCAGTCAGGGTTTTTTTTTTCTTATAGAGATACAAGTGAATACTTTTGAAACCAGTTTACATGCACTGAAGTCAAACATTTAAATGGATGATGGACAGGAAAAACTGATTTCTCATTGTTAAGGAAGAAATTTATGGATAAGGAAGACCAGAATGAAGCTTATACTGCTGGATTAGAGTTAGAAGTGTCAGTATGTACTTGTCTAGGTTAATATACACACAAAGGAATAGATACAATGTATGTATATTTGAGTTAATATGCAAATACATGTTACCTACTTCTGTCCACCGAGATAATATAGAAGCAAAGGCAGCTTGCTAACAATGACCTGTCATAGACCTTGGTGTTTAAGTATCCTCTCCAATAAAAGAAACCATGGTTCCTTGGAGAAATGGCTTGTTCTGAGGTTAAAGCAGGGAAAATACAAGATGTGTCTGGAATGTCTTAGAGTATCAGAATATAAGAAATATTTAAAAAGCAGAACAAAGAGGGTATGTCAAAAAGATCCAATAAAAATGAACAATTCAAATGAATAGCTACTTCTCAGAAGAAGTACAAGTGGCCACTAAGTACATGAATAGTCCATCATGTTTGACCATTAGGAAATGCAAACCCACACAACACTGAGATTCCATTTTATTCCAAAAGTGAAAAGGCTACCAAAAGGCTACAAAGAACTCAAAAAAAAATGCAGTGATGTTTTCTGTGTGGGTGGGGAGGAACCCTTCTACACTGTTGGTGAGAATGTAAACTAGTACAACTAGTGTGGAAATCAGAATAAAAATTCCTCCAAAATCTAAAAATAGAAATTCCATTTGATCTAGCTATACTCCTTGTAAGTGTCTTCTCAAAAGAGTTAAAGACATCATATCACAGTGATACATGCATATCCATGTTTGTAGCAGCACAACTCACAATAGATAAATCTTAGAAGGAGCCTATATGTCCATCAACAGATGAATGGATAAAATAAAATGGTATAGTTATGCAGTGGAGTACTACTTTACTACTCTACTACTTCTTTAGGAGAATAAATTTAAATCTTTTGTAGAAAAATGGATGCACTCTGAGAACATAATGCTTAGTGAAATAAATTAAACACAAAGGCTTAAAATATCACATGTTTTCTCTTAGACATCCACAGTATAAATAATTTCAAGAGCAAAATAAAATATATAAAAGAAGAAACAAGGAAATAGACCTTTTGCAAATAGGAGGTGGACTTAGAAATGAAGAGAGAAAGGAATGAGTGGAGGGAAAGGGAACTAAAAAGGATTAGATGTATTAGATATATGTACCAACTTTCCATGAAGAATGTATCCAATATGTATTGCAAATATGTACTGTACTGATAAGAGCAAAAGGAAATAGGAACACACCAAAAGAATTGCCAGTGGCCAAAACAGGAAAAAATTGAGTAACAAAATTGATGAGGTAGTATCAGGTTAAAACCCAAAGCATAAAATAAATATATACAAGTTTATATATATATATATATATATATATAT
>NW_004955562.1:836810-887496 GCF_000276665.1 Chinchilla lanigera
ATATGATCAAATAATTAAATAGTGGGAAAAAAGATCTTCCTTACAAAATAATTCCAAATAATATGTACACATGCTCCTCCTTCAAAGTTGACTTCAAGTTCTGCACTTATTTCCAAAATCTAGAGAATAGAAAGGGAAAATTAAATAGCGACTTTACATTTAAGAATCATGGTAAACCTGATTGCCAAATGATCAAAAGTTAACTAGCGGGAATTATTAGTGGTAAGTCTTGTTAATATCATGTACCTTTCATATAATGTGATGACAGTGGAAATTTTCCTCTATGTTATTCTTTTGTAAAACCCATAACCCCAGTGTAAAAATAATTTAAAAAATCAGACTAACACAAATTGAAGCAATGTAAAAAACACCTGCCTAGTACTTCACAAAATGTTAAAAAAAAGGAAAAACTGATAAACTACTACAGAATACAGAAGACTAAAGACATATGATAATTAAATGTAATGAGTTATTTTGGATTAGATCCTAATATTTAAAAACAATAGATATTGGTGATAAAATCTGAATGAAGTCCAGAGTTAATTTTGAAAGTTGTACCAAAGGAATATAAGATGAGATTCGTAAGGGAAACTGAGTGAGAAGTGTATAGTAATTCTTTGTACTAGTTTTACAACATTATTTAAGTATAAAATCCACCACAAAGGTTTTTTTTTTTAAATTAAACCATATGGAATACACAAACTATATTTATATACACAAACATGAAAATGTTAATATAAACAATTAGTAGTTTAAACAAGTATATGCCACATTTCTCCTTAGCATACAATTAGGGAACAAGAGCAGTCTTCTGATGTCAAGAGTTCACCATTACCTGATTGTATGATCTTGAGCAAGTCCTATTTTCAACTTTGGGCTTGAATTTCCATCTGTACAATGAGGGGTTGAGTTAAATGGTATCCAAAGACCCTTTGAGGTCTACCCAGTCTAGGCTCTTTTTTGCTATGTGAAAGGCAGGAACAGAACCCCAAATCTTCCACTGGGTAACACAACCAGCTGCTTTTCCAACACAAGATTAAAAGTAGAAAGTTCCTTGTGAGTTTGAATCACCAGCAATCCTAGAGAGATGGATTCAGTAAGAAGCAGAACTTATCTGTGCATAAGCCTCCTTTCTGGGCAATGTTCTATATTCTCTAGGAAATGAGGGCACTGTAAATGCCAAACTATATGTGGAGTTTAAGAAGAATGAAAAGTAAACCTAAACTTGTATTTTGATGGTTAAGATGTATGTTGCTTCTTGTCAAGATATGGCTGTCCAACTATGCTGGTTAACAAGAATACATTTCTAGTAAGTCCAAGTGCCTTCAAAATGTCACTCTTTCTGTTTACTAAATAAAGGAGATTATATTCAAGAAGTAGTAACGTCTATTTGTCAGAGAAAACTTGGACCCCCTTGAGACAACAACACTATATCTTATGACTCTTTATTCTTGGATGTCTTTGGTTAGGCCAAACCTTCAAGAAAGCAACACTTGACTTTGTTAGCTTCACTGACATTCTTACAGTGCTTAACAAGTAAGAAATGGCTGACAAAGATGTGCACCCTCACCTCCAAAAATAGTGATTGTGTGTAGTATACATGTATACTCAGTACACCAACCTCAAAACTAAGGAGCTACACAATCATCTTGTAAAACATGTAGACCACCAAAGGTTGTCTAGCCCATTTTGGCTGCCTGTAGCCTAAAGTAAGATTAAAATAAAAGAGGTGGAAAATCAACCTAAAATTCAACTGAGACTTTCAAATATTATCAGCCTGTGAGAAAATTAAGGAGGGGCTCACTCAAAGGCACAAGGTCATCAATGCCACCACCCATATATAGCTGCACTTAAGTCCAGTAACAGTTGTTATATTTCATTCTTCCCTCAATAAGAACTTTCAACAAGCCTAACTATCAGCATGATAGACGAACTTGGAGACTTTGGCTTCCCCTGATGTTCATAGCTTTGAAGCCAAGGGGTCCTTCCACAGAGGATGCATCTTAATGGCAGAATTTTGATTTCATCTTTACAATTACATAATTTTAATGAAGAATATTTGGGCCCAACTATTATAATTTCTATTACCAGCTGTTTTTTCTTTCCGTTTTCCAACACATTTTCTCTCAGCATGGAAGCTTCAATTAGATTGCAGTAAAGTAGAGCATTTTCCCTACATATAGATTTTACCTGATTTTTTCCTATATTTTTACTAGTTCATATGGTTTATACAGAGTAATGGTGTTTATTTTAGCAGATTTGCACATATACATATATATATATATGTATAACATACATTAGTCATTATTTTCTCATGATCACCTTTGTCCCACCTTTCCCTGTTGTTTTACATATATATATATATAAAATCTTCATTGAGTATATATATGCACTATTTTCATTGACTATATATATGTATATGGTCAATACATTATCTGTATTTTGATTACATTCAACCCATTACCCAACCTTATCCCCCCATTTACTTTCTCCTTATTCTCTTCCTCTTGTCTAAATACTCTCTGATTGTCATCTGTTCTAGATTCCACATATTACGGAGATCATGCAATATTTGTCTTTCTGAATCTGGCTTATTTTGCTCAATATGATAAATTTCCAGATTCATCAATTTTTTTGCAAATGAGGCAATTTTATTTTTATGGCTGAATAATACTCTGTTGTACATACATATCACATGTTCTTTACCCATTCATCTGCTGATAGGCACTTAGGCCCTGCTTCCGTAACTTGAAAATTTCATACTGTACCAAAATAAATATGGTACACAAGTATCCTTATAGTACACTGATTTTAATTCTTTTTGGTACATACCAGTGAGTGGTATACCTGAATCAATTGATAGTTGTACTTTTAGTTTTTAGAGGAATCTCCATACTGATTTCCACAGTGCTTGCAGCAGTCTACACTCCCTCCAACAGTGGAGAAGGGTTCCTTTTTCCCACAGCCCATCCAGTGTTTGTTATCAGTTGATTTCTTGATGAGAGCCATTGTTTTTGTGGTGAGATAGAATTTCAGTGTTCTTTTAATTTGCATCTCCCAAATGACCAATGATGTTGAACAGTTTTTCATATATTTATTTGCCATTTGTATTTCTCCATCTGAGCAGTGTGTATTTATGTCAGATGCCCATTTTATGATTGGGTCATTGAATTGGGCGGGGAGGGTCTTATTTTTTCAATTCTTTTTGTGTTCTAGATAGAAACCCTTTCTCTGAGGAACAATTGGCTAAACTTTTTTCCCACTCTATCGGATGTCCTTTCACTTTGTTGGTGATTTCTTTTGGATAGGAAGAACCAACATAGTAAAAATGGCCATACTCCTAAAACTGTTATACTGATTTAATGAAATCACAATCACAATATCACTAGCATACCTCATAGAAGTAGAGAAAACTATCCTAAAATTTATTTGGAATCAGAAGTGACCTAGAATAGCAATGGCAATGCTGAGCAACAAAGGCAAGGCAGGAGGCATCACAATCCCTGACTTCAGATTATGTTACAAAGCTACTGTAATAAAATCAGCATGGTACTGGCAAGAAAACAGACCTGAAGACCAGTGGAAAGGATCAGAAGATGCAGAAACAACACAAACACACTCAGCTACCTTATATTTGACAAAGGGACCAAATATGTTTACTGGAAGAAAGATAACCTTTTTAATAAATAATGCTGGAAAAACTGGTTCTCTACATGCCAAATACTATATTGTCAAATATATAATCTCTTTGATAATAAACTGCATTCTATTTGTAAATATCTTGTTAAGGACTTTTGCATCTATAATCATTGAGAAGGTTGGCCTACAGTTTTCTTTTTTAGCTCCTGTTCAACTTTTGAGATCAGGGTAACACTGGTTTCCAAAAGTGAGTTTGGCAGCACTCCCTGGCTTTCAATTTCTTTAAAGAGCTTGAAGAATATTGATGATAAAACATCCTGAGCATTTTTGTAGCATTTAGCAGTGAATTAATTCATCATGTCCAGAACTTTTAAAAAATTGTTAGAGTCTTTATTACTATATCAATTTTGTTTTTTATTCTTGTGTTGTTAAGCATATTTATGTATTCTTGGGTTAATTTTGGTAGTTTGTATGTTTCTAAGAATCTGTCCATTTCCTCAAAATTTACTAATTTGTTGAAGTATAATTTTTCAAAGATTTTACTATCTTCTAGATTTCCACAGTATCTGCTGTGATTTCACCTTTTCCATTTCTAATTGCATTGATGTTAATCTTTTCTCTCTTTGTCACACTCAGCAGGTCTGGGAAGGGGCTTATCTACTTTATTTATTCTTTCAAAGAATCAGCTCTTTGATTCACTGATGTTTCTTACTTTTTTAGTTTTAATTTCATTGATTTCTGCTCTCATCTTTAATTTTCCTCCTCAATTTTGCTTTGGGCCTGATTTGTTGTTGTTTCTCAAGTATCTTATGATTTCTCATGAGGTTGTCTGTTTGAGTTTGCTCTGTTTTTCCAATGTTAAGAGAGATTACACTATATTGAACAGGAGTGGCAACAGCGGACATCCTTGCTACCTGCCAAAGACTGAAACTAGACCCAAGCCTATCACCATGCACCAAACTCAAGTCAAAATGGTTCACAGATCTCAAGATTAAACCAGAAACACTAAATGTATTGGAAGAGAAAGTAGGTAAAACCCTTGAAGACATAGGGGTAGGCAGAAAATTCATGAACAAAAACCAAATTGCACGTGAAACACTTGAAAGAATCAACAACTGGGATCTCATCCCACTGAAAAGTTTCTGCACATCTAAAGAAATCACCAGCAGAGTCAAAAGAAAACCCACAAACCTGGAAAAAATTTTAGTTGACTGTCCCTCAGACAAAGGGCTGCTATCTAGAACATATAAAGAATTTAAAAATATCATCCCCCCAAATTCCAAAACTCAATGCAAAAATAGGCAGGTGAGATGAATACACACTTCTCAGATCATGAAATACAAATGGCAAATAAATACATGAGAAAATGTTCAACATCATTTGTCATTTGACAAATGCAAATTAAAACAACATTGAGATTCCACCTTACCCCAGTAAGAATGGCTACCATTAAGAAATCAACCAATAACAAATGCTGGTGAGGCTGTGGAGACATAGGAACCCTTCTCCACTGCTCGTGGGAATGCAGACTGGTGAAACCACTGTGGAAATCAGTTTGGAGATTCCTCAGCAAACTAGGTCTAGAGGTCCCATTCAACCCAGCTATTCCCCTTCTGGGTATTTTCCCAGAAGATCTCAAAACATCATATCACAGCAATAGATGTGCACCTATGTTCATAGCAACACAAGTTGTAATTGCTAAATTGTGGAAGCAACCCAAACGTCCATCCACCGAAGATTGGATAACAACATTGTGGTACTTTTATATGATGGAATATTACACAACTATAAAGAAAGATAAACTTGAGGCTTTTATAGGTAAATGATCACAAGTACAGAGCATACTCATAAGTGAAATAAATCAGATATGCATGTGCAAGCACCGCATTGTTTTACTAGTGTAAAACCTGAAAGAGTTAATTTAAACTAGGAGGTATGATAGACATTGTGAAATGATAGGAAAGCACTTAAGGGTAAAGGGCAGCTGGGATGTGGGAAAAGAGAAGGGAAAGAAGGAGACATTTTGTATGTATGTATATACAGGATATTTAACATAGCTATTCTACTGTCTTCTATTTCTTTGCTGAAAGAAACTGTCAGAGTCCTTGATTGATCAATATTGCATGTCTCTATCTGTTTTCATGAGAAACCACTTTGAAGATATCAATATGTAATACAACAAGCATTGTTAATTTCCTACCATTTTGTTTGTAACTCTTTTTTGTCTGTACTGTTCTTTTGCTATTCATCTGGCCATGTTTTCCTCCTTTTATTTTTAAAATAAAAAAAAGATTGCAATGAAATTTTCTTATAACTGCTTTTATAGTATCACAAAGTTTTGAAATAGTTGTATAGTGAGTGTCATTAACTTCTAGAAATTTTGAAATTTCTTCTTTGATTTCTTTTATGACTCATTGTTTGTTCAGAAGTATATTGTTGGGGCTGGGGATATAGCTTAGAGGCACAGGACCTTCCTCGCAAGCTCAAGGTCCTGAGTTTGATCCCTAGTACCAAAAAAAAAGTGTATTGTTAATTTTCCAGGAACTCTTTCTTTTTCTGAAATTTATTCTGTCATTGATTTCTATTTTCATTGTACAGTGATCTGATAGCATGCATGGGGTATTTTCAGTTCTTTATATATACTTAAGTAGGCTTTATGGACTATTGTGTGATCTATTTTGGATAAAGTATCATATACTGATGAAAAGAATGTATACTCTGTTTTAGCGGGGTGGAATACTCTGTAAATATCTATTCATACCATATGTTCAAGGACATGGTTCAGCTCTGAAATTTCTCCATTGGATTTTTGTTTATTTGATCTCTCTCTCTGAGAGTGAGATATTAAACTTCCCTATTATTGTGTTAGTGTTTATTTGATCTTTTAATTTCAACAGTTTTTGTTTTATGAAGATAGGTGTTTCAGTATTTGTTGCATATATTTATCAGCGTTATCTCCTCTTTTGGATTTTTCCCTTAACTAGTACGTAGTGAACTTGTTTGTGTCTTCTAAGTAGTTTAAGCTTGACATTTACCATTTCTGATATTACAGTTGCTATCTCTGCTTATTTTGGGGGTTCTAGTGCATGAAATGTTGTTTTCCATCCTTTGATTTTTAGTCTATGAATTATCTCTTTGGATTAAATGAGTTTCTTGAATACAACAGATTGTTGGATTCTGTTTTTTATCCAGTCTGCCAGTCTATGTGTTTTAATTAGAGAGCAGAGGCTGTTACCTTTGAGAGATGCTACTGAAATGTGCTGGTAACTTACTGTCTTCCCCATCTTTATGTGTTGATGTATCTTTTGTTTTTCTGTTGCTGATGTTTTTTACTGTTTTTTAATCATTGACCTCACTAATTTCCTCTGTGTTTTTAGCTTCATCTCATGCATTGTTTCTGCTGAGATATTCTTAAATATTTTCTGTAGACATAGTTTAGCACTCATATGTCTTCTGAGCTATCTTACTTCTACATCTATTTTGAAGGATGGCTTTGCTGTGTAAATTAATCTGGGTTGAAAGTTATTTGCCCTTAGGGCTTGAAATACTTCATTCCAAGCTTTTATGGCCTTTAGGGTTTGTGCTGAGAAGTCTGCTGTGATTCTAATTGGTTTGTCTTCATATGTAATGTTTTCTTTTTCTCTGGCTATTTAAAAAATTCTGGGTTTTTCTGTATGTCTGGTAATTTAAGAGGAATATGCTTTGGTGAGCTTCTTTTTTCATCATAATTACTTGTTGTTCTATAAGTGTTCCTTACTTGTATTTTAAACACTTTTCTTATATTTGGAACATTTTCTTCCATGATTTCTGTAAGCATGTTAGTGATTCCATCTGTGCTATCTTCTCGTTTTTCTCTAACTCTGATTAGCCTTACATCGGTCTTCTTAGTAGCTCATCTAGTAGTTGCTGGATAGTTTTCTCTTGTTCTCTTATTTTCTTTTTGCCTTCTTTGATGGCTTTATCATAATTCACTTCTTTTCAATATGAGACACTGCGTCTTTACAATGGTCATTTTCCCAGTGTATGAATTTTATACAGTTTTTTATTTCATGTATTTCTGCCTGACATCTTTTTGAGGATTCCATATCCTTACTGAGCCTGTTATTCATTTTTAAACAGTTTTGTTTGACTCATTCAGTTTATTACTTATTTCCCTGAAATTCACCATATGCATATTGAGTGAAATTGCTGTGAATTTTTGGTTCATTTCCTCTTTGAATGCATCTATTTTCTTCATCCTTTCTAAGAACTTTTCGTAGAATTCTTCTCCTGGGTGTTTGTTTCCTTATCCTGTGACCCCTGGTTCTGCCTTGGGAGAGCTGAGTGCGGAGATTTTATATTTCTGTGCTTCTCCATTCTCCTATGTCCATCTGTGTTTGTTCATTTATTTGATACACAATCTTTTAAAAAATGACATATGATCCCCCCCTTTTCCTCCTTTTTTGGGAGGGTTACTGCAGGTTGGGGACCAGAGAAGTGAGGAGAGTTTGTGGCTTAAATGGTGATTTTTTATTAGGATGTTGCCTCCCCATGAAATTTTCAGCTTTGTATGTCCAATGCTAATATTTAGTCCTTTTGTTATTTACTTTAAGTGATTTCAACTCTGTCCCTATGCTTTTCCAAAATAATTACTTCTATTTATAACAGCATCCACAGATTCAATCTTACAACACTTCTCTATGGTAGTGCTTAGAGTTACTTGTCCCCATTTTGTCTCTTCTCTATGCACATTATGTTTGTTTATTACTTGTGGTTGCTCTGCAGTGGAGTAGCTGGTGTGCATTTGGGAGAATGAAGGTGGTTGAATGACTAGCATTAGACACTAATGGGGAGATTTGAAGTAGGTAATAGTGGTAGTGGAGAAGCAAAGTTTGATGTGGGTTCTGGTTTTATTGAAGTACTTTTAGTTGAGTTGAAGGATTAGTTTAATACTGAGAGTTTTCAGAGGATTTTTTTCAGCACAAGAGTGAGATATGGGAGAAAAGGGGTTTACTCTGTGACTGAAGAAAGCTATGTGGTTATCAGAACTGGCTGATAGGGAGAACAATAAACTAGGTAAGATATGGAAGAGCCAAAGGCTTAGAATGGAGAAAACCAAGGAATGTTAGAGAAGATAGGAGTGTCTGTGAGGGAGCTAAGTATGGGGAATTTAAAAATTTGAGAGAAGGAGTTTGCATATTTGGAAAAAAGAATAAAGAAATATAATATAATATTGCTTTGGGGATTTGAGGTGAAGAAAGTAAGTACAAAGCTGAGGGAGAGAACCTACATATTTATTACATCAGATCCAGTAAGAAAACAAATGCACAAAGGAAACAACCTAATAAATATTGGAAAACATAAAATAACAACAAATCCCCACATTACAAAATAAATCAAGAAACATACAAAATTTAAACCAATATAATGTCAGATTGGTACACTTACTAAATATTCCAGGGAGCTTCTCTCCCAAATTGCTTCTTTGCTAGAGAGTCTGAATGCTCACACCCTAATAGTTACTCTGATTCTTCCACTGCAATACTGAAGTTAACTCAGACTCTGAACTTTCTGACAGATTGCAGACATTCTGGAAGATTCTAATCCAGACCAAGTTCTTGGGTTAGGAATTCTTGCTGTCCCTCTTCCTGGTTTTGATAGTGGATTTAGAAAAGAAGTTCACTGGCACTAAACTGTCCACTGAGTCAGTCTTATTCCTATGTAATCAAATCAGCTACAACAGTAACAGGCTAATCCAATATACTGGTGTCTCTTAGGGATAGTTGAGAAGTAATGTACCATGAGACCCTGTTTTGTGTCTCCTTTTAGCTTAAAGAAGAAATACAGTTATAAATTAAGCATCATAACAACCCAAGACTTGAGCCACAACTAATGTGTACTGAATGTGATGGCGGTGTCTCCTCTATTGGGGAAACCAGCATTAAACAGTTATATCACAGAATTAGGTATCTAAAGCCTAGGTGGTCAGAAACTGGGTAATGCCAGAGGGGGAAGAGAAGAGAACAAAGAAAAGAAAAGTATTTATAAGTCCTCCACTCTGTGGTATGGGAAGGAGGAAATAGGAAACAAAAATGATTCTGTTGATAATAAGGGATGTTATATATTTAGAGGGAGAAACCGGAAAACTGAGTACAACACAGGGATGGGAAAGATTCTATGATTCTTATAAATATTAGAGAAGAACTTAAAAGGAGACTAATTAAAATGAGGAGTGAAAAAAAAAACAAAAACTGAGAATGAAACACACAGGAGAAGGAAGTCAGGAGAAGAGATGCAGGTAAAAGTAGGAGGGACATAAAGGGACAAAAAAGAATTCCCTTACCATCTATAAACTCTATTGGGAAAATGGCAAAAGGAATAGAAAGCACAGGTATACAGATACTCTCATAAAAGAAAAAAAGGGTAAAATAATGGAATAACAGCTTTGTGGAAAATCAATAGAATGAGGAAAACAACAGAGTAAAATAAAAGACAGTTTTCTATTGTTTTAGATGTGTGGTTCTTTTCCTTAGCCTAGGGTTCAGGAGCAGAGTTGAAGAGAGGATGTGTCTCTATGCTGGAAGTCTAAGGTAGCAGTCTACCTCCAGAACAGTACTGCATATAGCGGTCTGCTTACAATGTGAACATGGAACGAAACTGAACTTCCAATCTTGTGTAGCTCGGGCTGAATCTGGCTTCCAGTGCTAAGAGCTGGGTCTGTGTGCCCCAGCCCCTGCCTCTCAGCAGTAATCTCCCCAGTCTGCTCCCCAGTTACTAGAAGTCTACCTTGACTGTCTTTTCCTCGTCCACTCTGAAAAGTTGGCTGTGTGAAGCAGCTAAGAGGCTGTCCTGGGACTCAAGTTCAAACACTCGGCCCTTCCATACAATGGTGTACCCACTACCTCTTGATCTCTGACTGTGGCCTCGAGTGCTTGTACCCAGGTCACTCCCCACCTGTTGGCTGTGGAACTTAGCTCCAAAATCAGTGTCTTCCATTCTTCCTGATGGCTCCATCTGCAGAAGACCTCCCAGTTCTGGTGCAGTTCTCTAGGCCTCTGGGAGCAGAAAAGTTTTAGTTTCACCTTGCCTCCCAGCTGGTGGTTAGCTAGCAACTGTTGGCAGTGCTGTGTAATCTCTTCTCCATGGTGTGATCTATTTCTTCTGTACCACTTAATACTATTTTCTTCTTCTCTGTCAGTTCCCTCATGATTTTCATGTACCCTCCACTCACTCCAACTCCTCTCCAAGCTATTGTTTTCCAAACACTAGACATTTGCACAGGAAAAGCTGACTCACTGGCACTCACTGCTCCACCATTTGTGGACAACAGGCTGTAATAATTTACATTTCTACTAGCAGTACAGAGGAGTTCTCTTTCCTCCTACACCATTGCCAACATTTATTGTTTCTGTGCCCTTGATGACAACCTTTCTCATTGAGGTTAGATCTCAAGGTCATTTGATTTGCATTTCTACTTTTATTTTAATTTGGATATTTTTCCCACAAAGAAACAAAATTATGGGTTATTTATCTATTAACATATCCCTAGTGATGTTAAAATAAAATATTTAAACTCTATGCCAATGTATGACAATGCAACAGTTACAGGGTGAATACAATAATGTATTTTGTTTTGTTTTGTTTATTTTTCTTCCAGCACCAGGAAATGAACTCACGACCTCGGGCTTGCCAGGCAGGCACTGTGCAGCTGAGCTAAATCCTCAGCCCCCAAAATACAATAATATAAAAAAGAAGAAATTAGAGAGATAAATGGGAAGAAAGGAGAAGGAGAAGGAGAATTAAGAAAAAAAGGGAAGAAGGAAAGAAAAGTCGAGAAATAAAACAGTTGTAGAAAAAGTAGAGAAAGAAAAAGAAGCAAAGGAAAACAGATAACAGTAAAATATGGGCACAGTGAAGAAAGGCTTCATATTGCCACTGCTTTTTAATTTCATTGAAAAGTGATACTGAACACCTGAGACTTGTTGCTAAGTTTGAAATAAATTGGATTTCAATTGCTATCTGTGAGTACAGGGAAATTTTCACAAAGCCCTCAACAAAAGACCTGGCTGTTCTTCACAATGATTCATTTCGCCGAGTTTTAAGATCTTATTAGAATAGTGAGTTAGTAACACCAGTTTATGATAGCTGCAGAACTGCCAAGAAGCAAGACTTCTTTCCATGGAATTAAACAGCAAAAGTCCCATTCTCCCTTGCTATTTACCACAATGATGAACACCACATGCACGTGTACACACACACACACACACACACACACACACACACACTTTTTCTTTCAGAGAATTTGGATGGCCCAAAACTATAATAAACTCCCACAACTCAGTAAAAGAACATTATGTATTGATAAAAGAGTCAATTCATCAAAAAAGTCATAACAATTATAATCATATACATACTTTCCAACAGAGCCCCAAAATATATGAAGCACAAAAGTAGGAGAATTGAAGAGGACTGTTGGAGATTTTACTACCCCGCATTCAATAGCGGTGAGAACAACTACAGAGAAGATTAGTCAGGAAATGAAAATGTGAATAACAGCCTAAACCAGCAACACCTTATAAACATACAGAGAACACTAGAGCCAACAGCAGTACAACACATTTTTCCTAGGTACACATGGAAGATACTCTAGGGCAGGCCATACTGTAAGCAGCAAAACAAGTCTTAATAAACTTGAAAGGATTTAAATTATAGAGAGTATCCACTAATTTGTTCCTAACCTCAAGACCTTCCCTTCTTTCTGGCCGTGATTTTCTCTTGTAAAATGAGGGTGCATGTGGGCATTTAATGATCTTTAAGTACCCTTTTACACTGAACAATTTAATGATCAGTGAAACATGTCCTTGAGTGCTCTGATAATTTCCACAGTTGTTAAGGTTACTATTAGCTTTTTTCTAAAAGCTTTTTAAAATTCCTTATCCTGTTTTTATTTATTTTGAATATTATACATAGTAAAACCTTTTTATTGTTTTGACGGGTGCACACAGTGTTATTATTTCCACAGTCATAATTTAGAACAGTTTCATCAGCCCAGAAATTTCTTCATGCTAAGCCTTTTGTAGTTGGTCCTTCTCTCAGTCCATAGCAAAAAATAGCTTGTTTTACATCCCTATAATTTTGTCTTTCAAGAATACTTTATTCACTTTAATAGCTCTAAAATATTATATTGTATGAATAGACAATATAATAGATTCATTTGGTAAATTTACTAAATTTAATTCGTTTACTGAGTTCTGGTTTTTTTTTTCCTAAGGTACTGTTCATACATTATTCACCACATCTATGGTTTTCATGAAAGTTCACCCTTTGGATTACATATTCTGTGAGACTTTGATTAATATATAATGATATGCATCCACTAAGACAGTCTCATTCAAAATAGTTTCACTGCCATAAAAATTCCCTGTGCATCATTTAGTCATCTCTCCCTTCCTTCCTCCAAACATCTGGCAACTACTAATCTTTTTACTGTCACCAGGATTTTGCCTTTTTCACAATGGTTAACACCTGGAATCATACAGAATGACTTCAGAGTGACTTCTTTCACTTAGAAATATATATTTAAAGTTTTGCCATATCTTTTTGCAGCTTGATAACTTAGTTCTTTTTAGTCTTGAATAATATTCCATTGTAAGGTACTGTGTTTCTTTACCCCTTCATCTACTGAAGGACATCTTGGATACTTCTAAGTTTTAACAGTTGTGAGTAAGATTGTTGAAGCATCCATGTGCAGATTTTTGTGCAGATAGAAGTCTTCTATCTATTTGGGTAGATTCAAATAACGTGATTAGGGATCATATGGTAAGAGTATGTTCAGTTTTATAAGAGACTGTCAAACTGTTCCAAAATGGTTGTATTGTTTATGTAATTCCACTAGCAAAGAATTAGTATTCCTGTTGCTTCTTATCATCATGAGCACTTGGTGCTATCAGCTGATGGAGGCCACTATGAAGCAGACTTGCGCAGGACTTAAACAATTGGATATGGCAGACTCATAGTAAGTGAACCTCTTTGAGTCACTAATCCCAACTAAAACCTATAATGGCAGATGAAGCTAGAAAGCCTCAAAGGATAAGAAAATATCACAGCCAAGGATACCTGGATCCCATCTCAACTAGATAGATATGATAGCCTCAGGAATCTCACTCCTGGGTAGATTAATTTAATACCTTACTTGGAGAAGTTCTTGAGTGATTCCACCTTTCTTGAGTACTTCTCTCCCTTCTTTTGATAACCAAATAAATATGGGCCACCCAGAGAAGGTCTTGGTCTTACCCCTGAGAGAATCTCAAATTCTGTGAGAGAGCTCTGATCTTCCTGGAGCCATGAAATCATTCCACTTGCCTCTTTTTATTTAGCCTTCACCACACACTCATTTGGGAGATTGTTGACCTGATGAGCCCACAATAACTGAGGGATATTATTAACCCTATAGTATCTTGGACTTTTACATTCTAATCGATGTACAACTGTATTTTCTTTTTTAAAGATATTACCATTGATTGCCTGAATGGGAAGATCCACAGTGTTGGCCACTATTCTTTTTTCTTTCTCTTGAATGAATTATTGAAATAAAATTTGTAATATCTCAACTCAGTACATATAATTGCTATTTGAAATTTAAAATGTCAAATAAACTTTTAGTTATTTCAGAACCATAAAATCCCACTCAGCTGAATAATCTATAGCTGCTTCTGCAACTGAATCACATGTTTCCATTAATTTAAGGAGAATTGCTAATAATCATTGAGTGTATTAATTTCCATAATATAAATTAATAATTATTAGGGTAATAACACAAATTCCCTGAAGTTAGGAGCCATATGACTTAGTTATCTTTCAAACAACTACTGAAATTCCTAGTGAGCTTCTCTTTTCAAAAACTCTATCTTAGTCCCCTCATGTTGTTATAACAAAATACCTTACAATGGGCAAAGCATGGAAAATAGAAATTTGCTTCTCACAGTTCTAGAGAGTAAGGAGTCTAAGATCCAAACACCAGCAGACTTAACATTTGCTGAAGATTCACTCTTGGCTCCATACAGGATACCTGGTTGCTGCATCCTCACATGGTAGCAGAATGGAAAGGAAAGAAAAAGGAGTATTTTCTTCACCAAGCCCTTTTATAAGAGGACTAATCCCACCCACTGGGGTAGAACTCCTATAGCAGTTTCTAAAGACCTCATCTCTTAATACTGTTGCATTGGTGATTAAGTTTTATCATGAAGTTTCGAGGCACAGAAACATTCATATAACATAGTAATTTGATTGTGGTGAGACATAAATCATAAAAAACACATTCAAGAAAAATTTTCAGTATAAAGTTCAGTAATGTTACATATATTTACATTGTTGTGAAGATATGCAGAACCATTTCAGGTCATAGAACTGAAGCTCTATACATGCTTCCTCACCTTAACTAATTTATATACCTTATATAAGGAATAAAACAGCATTTGTTCCTTTATAGCTACCTATTTCACTGAATTGAATATCCTCAATGTGACATGATGAACAGATGGGTTATTTGTGCCTCTTCCTTATAAAATGTATTCTTTATAAATAATTTTGTGTGTATTTGAGGATTACAACATGATGCTACGGGACACATGTAGATTGTGAAATGGTTGCTCTAATGAAACAGATTAACATATCTAACATTTTACGTTGTTACTTTTTTTGGTTACAAGAGCAGCTAAATTCTACTTATTTAACAGAAATCCCTAATATTATAAATACAGTTGCATTAACTATAATCTTCATGTGCATTAGATCTCTAGACTTGCTCATGCTGCACATCTGCTACTTTGCTACTCTGTGTCCTTTGATGTACATCTCCCCATTCACTCTTTCACCCCTGGAAATCACTATTCTACTCTCTCTGAATGTTTAACTTTAATAAGATACTATATATACACACACATGAGATCATGCATTATTTTTCTATTTTTGGCTTATTTGATGTAGCACAATGTCCTCTAGTTTCATCCATGTTGTGGCAAATATGTCACATTTTCTTTATCCATTTATTCATCAGCAGACACCTAGGAAGTTTCTCTAGCATGGATATTGTGAATAGTGCTGCAATGAACACTAGGGTAAAGCTATCTTTACAGTGCAGTGATTTTACTTTCTTTGGGTAGATATCCAGAGGGGGGCTTGCTAGGTTTGCTTCTGACTCTTGTCTGTGGTAAATTACTACTGATGTGAAGATGATTGTGCTCATTGCTTTAATTTGCAATTCCCTGATGTTGTTTGATATTCAGTATGTATTTACATGGTTATTTGCCAGTGGTGTATCTTCCTTGGTGAAGTATCTATGCATATTTTTTGCCCATTTTAAATTTTTTTTTGTGTTGTTCTGGTATGTTTTCTTCTCATTGAGTTTTACAGTTCTTTACATATTTAGGGTATCAATTTTTTGTCATATATGTGTCTTACAAATGGTTTTTTTCCCCTCAGTCTGTGGTTTTTCTTATTGTTTTCTAGAGTGTTTCTTAGACTAGAATTTTTAATTTTAATGAAGTTTGGCTAAGCAATTTTTTCTCTCATGAGTAATGCTGTTGACGTTTTATTTAAAATTCATCACCAATTACACCCAGATTTTCTCCTACGTTTTTCTTCTAGATCAGTAATTTTTATTTTATATTTCAATCTATCATATACCTTAAGTTAGTTCTTGTGGAAAGTTAATGATTTTTGTTTATATTTTTTTGCATGTGAGTGTCCAATTGTTCCAGCACTATTTGCTGAAAATGTCCTTTCCTCACAAAATTATTTTGAGAAAGATCAGATGGTTATATCTGTGCATGTCCACACTGTTCCACCAATTTATTTATTTTGTCAAATCCAAAATGTCTTCATTAGTGTTTTTATACCAGCTTTTGAAGTTGCATAAAGCCAACCCTGTTCTCGTTCCTAGTTATTGTACTGGCTAGTCTGTATATTTTGCCTTTCCATGTAAAGAAATTTGATGGAATTTTTAAAAATTTGAATTGTTTCAAATCTACATGTCAAGTCTTGAAAACAGGTATCTTGACAACACTGTGTTTTCTTATCTATGTACATGTAATATCCTTTAATTAATTTATAACTTCTTTGATTTCTTTCACCAAACTTTTGTAGTTTTCTTCATATAGATCTGTTTTGCTAGATTTATAGCTAAATATTTTTTGTTTTAGATGCAAATGTAAATGGTATTGTGCTTTAATTTTAAGTTCCAATTGTTTATTGCTGGTATTTAAGAAAAGAATTAACTTTTGCATATTAACTTCGTATCCTATAACCTTGCTACAATCATTCATTAGTTCCAGGAAGTGTTTTTATTGATTCTTATAGATTTTCTACATAAATTATCATGTCCTCTGTGAACAAAGGTGGATTGATTCCCTCCTTTCTAGTCTGTAGGTCTTTTATTTTTTCCTTTTCTCACTTCTTTACCAAGGCCTTCCAGTACTATGTTGAATAGGCTTGGAAGGAATGAATATCTTTATGCTGCTCCAAATCTTAGTGGAAAAGCATCTAATTTCTCATAATCAAATATGGTGCTAGCTGCAGGACTTTGTAGATTATCTTTATCTAATTGAAGATGCTCCCCTCTGTTCCTACTTTGCTGAGATTTTTATCTTGAATGGGTGCTGGTTTTCTAGGTTTTTTTCATCGTTTGATGCAATGTTATGGATTTTCTTTTCTAGCCTGTTAATGTGATGGATTACATTAAGTGTATTTCAAGTGTTAAACTAGACTGTATGCCTGGAATAAATCTTACTTGGTGTGATATGTAATTCTTTTTGTACATCGTTTTGATCTAACTTACTATTATTTTGTTGAGGATTTCTACATTTATGTTCATGAAAGATATATGTTTTTTTCTAGTATTGTCTTAGTCTGATTTTGACTTTGTGGTAATTCTGGCCTTAGAAAGTGAAAAAGGACGTATTTATTCTACTTTAATTTTCTGGAAGAGATGTTACAGAATTGCTAAGTTTTTCCCTAAATGTTTAATAGAATTCACCAGTGAGAGCTAGGTGTGGTCCTGCAGTCCCAGCTATGTGAGAGGTTAATGCAGCAGGATTGCTTGGACCCAAGAGTTCAAAGACAGCCTGGGTAGAATAGTGATACTCCCTTCTCAAACACACATGCATGCCCTCCACAAGTTAAAAAGGAGAATTCATCAAGACTCAGCCTGGGTCTGGTACTTTCTATCTTGGCAGGTTAATTGCTAACTTTTATACATGGTGATCCAAAGCTATTTCATCTCTAAAAAATGATCCTTTCAACTTATAATGGAAATTAAATGTTGTTCTTATTGGTGAAGGAGTTGATTTCTAGCTTTTGTGGTTTGAATTATTTTGTCCCTCTAAAATTCATGTATTGGTAACTTAGTCCCCAATGCAGCAATACGGGACATGAGGCTTAAATGGAGATATTTAGGTCATGAGGGCTCATTAGATTGTAAAGTCTACACTGTCGTGAATGGATTGATGCTGCCATAAAAATGGCTTGGGAGAGTGTTTTTTTTCTCTTCCACTATTCTGCCATGTGAGGCAAAAATAAGGTACCAACCAGATATACCACTTTGATCTTAGAATTCCTTAGACCTCTAGAAGTATTACACATACCTTTCTATTTTTATACATAATCCAGCCTCAAGTAAACTCATATAACACAACAAATAGTTTGACACTGTCTTAAAATTATTAATATTTTCATTATGTATATGGCATTATTTTATTAGGAATAAGAACATTCAATTCATAATGCAATTAAAATTGTATGAACATGTCTTGCACCCAGATGCAGGCAAAGACGATTCTCTGCTTTAAGGTGAATGAGTTGAAATCTGTGAAGCATGTGGCATTATCAAGATTGTATTTACAAACTTCTGAAAATACTCAGAAAACTTAGAGAACTCAATTTGCATTGTGATTCTTTATTCATTTATAGAAACTTCAGAGCTGAGGATGTAGCTCAGTGGCACAATGCCTGCTTGGCAAGTGCAAGGTCTTTAGTTCAATTCTTGGTTGAAAAACAAAATCCTTAAGAAGAGTTGGTCACCACCAAGACTACAAAATTTAGCTTAAAAGTTCAATGAACCAAAATTTAGATCAACATTGCTCTATAAAAAATTTAACACATTGGGAAACTGAGTAATATTACACAGTGAAGCTTGAATCCAGGTTTTCTGATGCCAAATCCATTGGTGTATTTAGTGTAGTATAATACACTTTGTTTTTGCACTACTCTGCCCCATGCACAAACACCTATACCAGTAGACATCAAGTATCAGTCACATTTGCAGTTTTTACAGTGTTTAGCACACAGTAGATACTCAGCAATTCTCTGAATAACGAGGGTGTGAGGTTTACTGTATTAGAATCCATGAATAAGAGAGCTGAATAATAAACAGCAAAACCAAGGAACTCAAAGTGTGTTATTAATAGAATTGGTTTTTAAATAAGATCACAAAATAATTCTATGAGAGCAGGATGAATCAAGAAAAAACTATACATTAACATGGCTTTAGCATTTTTGAAAAAGAAAATTTCAAAAGCAAACCAAAAAAAGAAAATTTCAATATGTTATCTTTTCTAGACAGAATAAGACAATGATTACAAGTTACAAACTGAATCACTACTGTACAATTTGAGAGCTGCAATTTTTTGAAATCAGGATTTTTTATAAAGAAATTACAATTGCAGAAAGTTTTCTGTAATTACAATTATAGAAAGGATGAGAAAGGTTTTCTATGTTTCATTTTATTAAAGAGAAAATAACAAAAACAAAGACAAAAACTATAAAAATGATATAGAATTTCAAAACAAGATGATAGGAAATCAACAATGGTTATTGTACTGTTTATTGTTATCTTCAAAATGCTTACTCAGATAACCAGATATAGGCATGTAAGATTGATCAAACAATTAAACATTAACTGTTCCTTTCATTAAACTAATGGAAATTACTAGTACCATTATCTTAGCTAGCTTGTGTATATACATATATTTTTTTTCCTCCCCTTCTTTTCTTTTCTCCTTCCCTCACCCCCAGTTTTCTTTCCTATTTAGCAGGTCCTTTCCCTTTCACAATATCTATTGTACCTTTCAGGTTTTATTTACACTTTTGGGTTCTTACACTAGGGAGACAATATGATATATACACATGTTGGTTTGATTTATTTCACTTATGAGTATGGTCTCTAGTTGCATCCATCCACCTGTAAAAGCCTCAAGTTTATCTTTCTTTATAGCTGAGTAATACTCCATTGTATAAAAAATATCACGTCTTTTTTATTCATTCCTCAGTTCATGTGCATTTAGGTTGTTTCCAAGATTTTGCTACGGCAAAATGTGCTGCGATAAACATAGGTGCACATAGATCGCTGTGGTATGATGTTTTTTAATTCTTCTGGGAAAATACCCAGAAGAGGAATAGGTGGGTTAAATGGGACCTCTAATATTAATTTTTGAGGAATCTCCACACTGATTTCTACAGTGGCTGTACCAGTCTACACTCCCACCAACAGTACAGAAGCGTTCCTTTTTCCTCATTTTCCCTCCAGCATTTGTTGTTGGTTGATTTCTTGATGGTAACCATTCTAACTGTGGGGAGATGGAATCTCCATTTTTCAAAAAATTTTTGAGACAAGGTCTTGCTGTGTAGTCACTATGTAGTACAGGCTGGCCCTGAACTCTGGGCAATCCTCCTTCGGAGGATTGCAGGCTATATTTTCTTTTGTAATACATGCTAGCTTTCCAAGATAACACAGAGAGATATGGTGGTGGGATTTTCTAGTGCATTTATCATAAACAAGGCACAACATTGGTAAGAAAATTATGCTCTAGTTCAGTGATAGCAAACCTTTTAGCTATGAGTCCCCAAACTGCAATTCAAAATCCACTTATTTATGGAAAAATGCCAACATTTAAATTAAACGTGAATATTGAGCTTTTTGTTTAGAAAAAATAACTCATACACTATCATCTTTTGTCTTAAAATAAAAGTAATATGCAAGCAATAGGTTTGCTACCACCATTCTAGCTGAATCTTGTCCCATTCAAGTAGCTGTAACTTTATTTTTAATTTTTAACCTAGATTTTTATTCATATATATTTACAGTACATGCTGTTTGCATTCATCTTAGGGTGTGGGTACATGTACTGAATATATCCTGATTCTTTTTATTCCTCTCCCCTCACACCCACATCCCTCCATCTTTAGATCCCTTTTTCCTTATTATTATAATCATTATTATTATTAGTTTATGTTTATGACAAATATAAAGATTGCATTCGTTGAAGGTAGTTTGTACATGTACATAATACCTCTTAAATTTTTTATGTACCTCTCCATTCCCCACCCCTCTGCATCCTCAGACCCTTGGCTCCCTTCCAATTTGCAAAAGATCTTTCTGTTTCCTTTCATCAACTTTTTAAGTTTTGCTCTTTATTTGTACTTTGCATTGCTCAAATGTTAGAAATCATGAAGTATTTAAGCTTGTTTCTAATTTATTTTACTTAACCATATGTTTTCAACATGTACAAATTTTCCTGCAAATGTCTCAAATTTATGCTTTTTCATAGGTAGTATGTATAGGTACTACATTTTCTTTATTTATTCATCTGTTGATGGATATATAGGCTGTTTCTAAGATTAGCTATTATAAATTGTGCTGCTATAAACACTAGTATGCATGTACCTCTGTAATATAATGTCTCTAGCTCTTTTGGGAAGGTACTCAAGAAGGTAGTAGCTGGGTCAATTGGAATTTGTATTTTTAGTGTTTTGAGAATCCTCCATACTGATATTCATAATGATTGTACTAGTTTACATTTGCACTCATAATGTAGAAGTGTTCCCTTTTCACTACAGTTAAGCCAACATTTGTTGTTATTTGATTCCTTGACGATAGCTGTTTTTTCAGACACAAGATGCAACCTTATTGTATTAATTTGCATTTCTGTAACAGTCAGAGATTTTGGACATTTTTTTCATATTTTTATTAGCTATTTAAATTTCTCCTTCTGCAAAGGACCTATTCATTTCATTTGCCATTTTTTTCAGTAGGGTAAGACATTCTGTCGATGTATATTAAGTACATTTGTGTCAAGGTATAGTTCAATTCTAACATTTCTCTATTGATTGTTTAGTTGATCTGTTCCTTTGTGATAATAGAGTACTGAGGTCACCTACAGTGACTACGTTGGGGATTTTTTGAGATTTTTGAGATTTTATGTCCTGAGTACTTGTTTCATGGAGATAGTTGCTCCAGTATTCAGTGTATATATATTTACAGATGTTATCACTTCTTTTGGATAATTCCCTCAACATTCCCTTAACAATTCCCTCAACAAGTACACAGTGACTTTTTTTGCTTCTTCTGATTACTTTTAGTTTAAAATTTAGTTTGAGCATAAAAATACTACCACTGCCTGCTTTTTTAGAGTCTTGATGCATGAAATATTGTTTTTCATCCTTTAATTTTTAATCTAAGAGTATCTTCTTTTGGATTAGAAGAGTTTCTTGAATGTGACAGATGGTTTGAGTCTGTTTTTTGACCCAGTTTTTGAATCTATGTCTTTTATGTGAGCAAACTGAAGCTATTAACATTGAGAAATATTACTGATAAATGTTCATTTATTCCTGACATTTTCTTCTTTTTGTTGACTCTTTTTTCCTTTTTGCGTTGTCTATTTTCCCTGACCAGTGTATTTGCTCCATTTGAATTTTTGGCTTTGTTTCATTTGTTGTCTCTATATAGGGTATTCTTAAGTAATTTTTGGAGTGCTGTTTTCATGTTCATGTATCTCTTAAGTTTTTCTTTTTCATGGAGAGTTCTCGTTTCATCTATTTTGAAAGTAAGTTTTACAAGATATGTATCTCTTAAGTTTTTCTTTTTCTGGAAACTTTAGGGCTTCACATACTTCATTCCAGGCTCTCTGGGTCTTTAAACATGTTCAGCACTGACCCATAATTGATATGTCTCACTGGCAGGCAACTCTGATTTGAATTTGATCAGTCCTGTCAGCTCAAACCATAAGTCATACATACAGGCCAATCAAATGGCTTACACTCCTTCTCAGGGGGTCTTTGATTACAATAATGCAAATAAAAGCATTGATTTAGCAGATCGATTGTCTTCATATTACATTTCCTTAAAGAGAACATTAAACTGGTATTAAAAAATTGTAATACATGCAGTTTGTGGTACAGCATCTTTAAGTGCATATCATACACCAATAATGGAGTACATGTTAAGATTTCTAGGTTAAAATTTAGAGAATTAATTACTGATAAATTATTAATGAATATAAATATATATATATAGATATAGATCTTAGGTTTTTAGGTACTGAGAGTTGAGGTCAAGTAGGATGAGCTGAGATTGTAGTTGACATGAAGCGCTTTTTAGTTAGATGAAAAAATTATAAAGAAGAATTTAAAAAGTGGGGCAAACAAGTGAAAAATAAGAAAATAGTATGGCCATGGATGTTTGCAGAAACAAAACAGGGAGACAAGAAGGAGTGAAAATACACAACTAAACCAAATCAAAAGAAAACAAGTAAATAAGAAAAGCAAAATAAAACACCAGACAGAACATAACAATAAAAAAAAAAAATCTAGCAGGAAACCAAATCAAACTCTCTAACAAGAGAATATGCATGTAATTCCCACAGTGACCACTATGATACAAAGTTTCAGTGTCGACTCAAGTCCCTTCTTGCTTTAGTTGTACTCTGATTACAGGAAGCCACACAAATTTCCCCTCTTTTCCCTTTCACTCAAAATTAAAACTAACTCATTCTGAAGAATTCTCACTCCCCACAACCAGCAGGCAGAATCTGACACTGTCCGTGGGCTTGGCTTAGAGACTCCCCCGCCTGAGCATTCTGATGGAGTCAATAAGTGCCTGCCAATGGGGAACCATAATAAAAAGCAGACATGAGTGCCACTAAATGCTATCTAAGGGAGTCGCTGGGTGCAGCTGCATAATGGTGGGGGTCCACAGGTGTCAGTAAGAGTGATTGCTCACCAGTGATGGTCCGTGGGAGTTGGCAGGCAGAGAGGGATGTGCTCATGAAAGTCTACAGGATCTATTAATTTGTTTATCTTCTTCATGCCAAGAATAGGGAGGGATCTCCTTTGCCCATGATGCGCACATTTGAGGATACCCCAGGGCTGCAATGGTCCCCAGTGTTTGGAGGAGACGTAAGGGGAAATGTTGGGAGCTGCTGGAGCTGGAAATTGGTCATATGTTTGAGGGCAGGACAGAGCCAGAGTGCCTCAAGCAGTCAAGCTACCTCAGTCTTGAGAAAAACATCCTGCCTGGACAATTACGCTGGTTAGTTGCTAGGCAACATTACTTCTTGTGATACTAACTTTGCAAGAGTATAAATAAACACGCCTACTGTTGAAGTTAGGTCCTCTTGCTGATCAGGTAAGGGGTCACCTCCACCTGACCCAGCTCTTGTCTCTTATTTTCCTCATACCCACCACCCGCCCCCGCCCGTACAATGAGAAACCGACGATGTCTGCTGCAAGGAAGAATGAACCAATATATTCAGAGTTTGTACCGAGAGCTCAGCCTTTGCTGCACTTGCTCATTTCTTTCCCCACTTAAATAATCCAGATATTTGTTTGATATACATATATCTTCATGATTACTTTTCTGCTTAAAAGTATAAGAACGTCCTCCACTTCAAAATATGTGTGGCTTCAGAGAAATTCTCTGAGCACCACTGATGTGACTCCTACTCTGGTCAGACATGTTGGATCTCAGTAGCTGTAACTTTATATTTTTTTGTTACTTTTCAAAATATGATTTTATTAGTACATTTTTGCAATGTATAATGTTTACATTGGATTGGAATATATATATGCTGTATCCCATATATTGATTCTTGGTTCTATTTCCCGGGCAACTGGTGTTCTTACAGGATGCTCCATGCTTATATTCAACTCTTCAAGAATTTTATCTAATTCATCTTTTAGCAAGTTGTTTTTGTTAACATTTAGATCTTTGATACATTTTGAGTTTGGTTCAAGAAATTTATACTGTCAAAATGTTATTTGTTCATATAACATATCTCAGTTACTTTTCTCATCTGCTTTCCTGCTGCTCCCTAACTCCTCCCTCCATCTCATGCTCCTTTTTCTATTTGAGAAAGATCTATGCCTCTACATTCTATCATTTACCTTTCATTTTGCTCTTTTTTTATAATTTGACTTTCTCATATAAGAGAAATCATGTGATATTGAAACCTGTGTGTCTATATCCATTAATCTACAAATGACTTAAATTTATCAGTCTTTATGGCAGAGTAGTATTCCATTGTGCATAAATATCATATGTTCCTTATTCATTCATCTGTTCATGCACATATAGGCCACTTCCAAGATTTAACTATTATGAATTGTGCTGCTATAAACATGGTTATTCACACATCACTGTAATATGATTGTAACTCTTTCAGGAAGGTACCTAGAAGGAAATAGCTGGGTCAAATGGCATCTCTAGTTTCAGGATATCTGTTTTTAAGATTCTCAATACTGATGTACATAGTGGTTGTACTATTTTACAGTGCAACCAACAATGTAGAAATTGACCTTCTTTCCTACAGCCTTGGCAGCTTCTATTTATTTATTTATTTATTTATTTATTTATAATGGCCATGCTTTCTGGGGTAAGATAGAGTTTCAGTGCTATTTTAAATGTGCGTTTCTACAATGGTCAATGATATTGAGCATTTATTCGTGTATTTATCTGCTAATTTTTCTTCTGTGCAGTGTCTACATATTTCACTCGCCCATTTTTTGGTTAAGTATTTTGGCAGTATAAATTTCTTGAGTTCTATATATATTCTATATATTACTCCTCTGTCTAAGAAATAGTTCGAAAAATTTTTACCCTTCTGTGGGTTGTCTTCTCACTATGTTGGTTGTATATTTTACTGTGCAGAAGATTTTTAATTTGGTATGATCCCATATATTGATTCTTGTTTCTATTTTCTGGGCAACTGGTGTTCTTACTGGATGCTCCATGCTTGTATTTAACTCTTCAAGAGTTTTATCTATTTCATCTTTTAGTAAGTTGTTTTTGTTAACATTTAGATCTTTGATACATTTTCAGTTTTGTTCAGTACATGATGAGACATACATGTCTGAATTCAGTCTTCTGCATATGGACAGCCAGTTTTCCCAATGCCATTTATTAAAGAGTTTATCTTTATTCCAGTATATACTTTTGGCTCCTTTGTCAAAATAAAATATTGGAATGTGATTGGGGTAGGTTCTGCATCCTCTTTTTTTTTGCATTGATTCTCATGTCTGTTTTTGTGCCAGCACCGTGACTTCTGCTTTGCTCTTCTTACCCAGGATTGCTTTTGTTAGTGAGTTCAGTTTCAGTACTAATGTCAGCATTGTTTTGCTCAGATCTGTGAAGAATGCTGCTGGTATTTTGATTGGCATTGCATTATATCTGCCTATTAACTTTGGAACTGTGGCCATTTTTACTACAGTGAGTCTGCTTATCCAGCCTCAGGGAATATCTTTCCATTTGATGATACAGTCTTTGATTTCTTATTTCAGAATACTGTTGCTTCTGTTGTAGAAGTCTTTCACTTCCTTAGTTCTGTTAATTACTAAGATTTAACTTTTATTGGTGCCATTTTCAATGGTGTATTTTTCTCAACTTATTTATCAAGGGTTCATTATTAGTGTACAGAATGGTATTGATTTTTGTGTGTTAATTTTGTGTCCTGTTACATACTTGAAACTGATTATTAAATTTAAGTCTTTAGGTGGAATTTTGGGGTCTTCTATGTAGAGGATCATGTCACCTGGAAATAATGATAATTTGGTTTCTTCCTTTTCTATCCATATCCTTTTTATTTCTTTCTCTTGCCTAATTGCTTTCACTAATATTTTGAACACTATGTTGAACAAATGTGGTGACAGGGGATATCCTTCTGTGGACTTAGAGAGACATTTTTCAGTTTTTCCTCATTAAACATCATGTTGGCTATTGGTTTCTCATAAATAACTTTTATCAGATTGAGATAAAGTCCTATATCTATTTTCTCTAGGATTTATCATGAAAGAATGTTGATTTCATCAAAGGCTTTTTAATTATCTATTGAGATGATCATGTGATTTTTTTCATTGATCCTATCTACAGGCTATATTATCCCTATCAATTTATATACGCTGAACTAGCTTTGTGAGCCTAGGATGAAGTCTATCTGATGATGATGAATGACCTTTTTAATAATTCATTACATTCTGTTTGTCAATTTCTTGTTGAGGATTTTTGTATCCATACTCACTAAAGGGTTTGATCAATAGTACTCATTTTTTATTGGATCAGTTTCTGATTTTGAAATCAGGATGATGGCAGTGTTCAAGAATTACTTTGCAAGTACTCTTTCCATTTCAATTTCATTAAAGAGCATAAGGAGGTTTGGTGTTAGATCTTCCCTGGAGTTTTTGTATAATTTAGCAGTGAATCCACCCCAACACTGGGATTTTATGAGTTTGAGGGTTTTTAATTACTCCTTCAATTTCTTTGCTTCTTACTATATTATTCAAAATTATAAAATATTCTTGGTTAACTTTTAGCAATATACGTACACACACACACACACACACACACACACACATACACCTTGGAATCTAATTTTTCTGAATTCAACATTTTTGGCATACAGGTTTCCAAAGTAGTTATTTATAATGCTTTTAGTTTGGCCATGTCCATTTTGATTTCACTTTATTCATTTGTAATTGCATTAATTTGGGTATTTTTTTCCTGTTGTTATACTGGCGAGTGCTTTGTCTATCTTATTTATTTTTTACTTTGAAGAACCAACTCTTTGATTCATTCATTCTTTCTATTGTTTTTGTGATTGCAATTCCACTGATTTCCCCTCTGATCTTACTACTTTCCTTCTTTGTACTAACTTTGTGTCTGAATTGTTCCTACATTTGTTGTAGGACTTTGTGTGTATTGTTAGATTATTGATTTGGGCTTGCTCTGCTTTTGTGATCTGGGCATTCACGATTATGAACTTCTCTCTTACAACTGCCTTCTTTGTCTGCCATAGGTTCTGGTTGCTGTACTGGCTTTATTGTTTAGTTCTATCTTATTGGTTCCTTAATTTTTTCCTTAAACCCTTGTTTATTTAAGAATGTAAGCTACCAACAGGGCCTCAGCTTGTGCTCAACACAGGAACTGACACTCTGAGAAGTTCCCAAATACCTGACAGACCAAAGTAGCCCAGCATAGTCAAGCCACACAGAATGGGTTTGGGAATATAGCACCTTGCCTCATTGTTCCACCTCCAAACAGAGGACATTGCAGCCTGGCAGCATTTTTCACTAGCACACACCAGGGGCAGGTGGCCAGAGACAACATTCCCTCTCTGACCCATCTGTTTGTTCTCAGACTATGAGAGGAAAACAGGTGACCTCTGTCTATGTTGGGAGTCTTCAATATTGGACCTGGCTCTCACTTCATGTTGGGAGAGAGAAGAAATGAGCCTACAAAGACACAGAAAGAGTGAATGAGCCCCAGGACCTCCAAGGAGAGGCACATCAGTAGAGTTGAGTGGATAATGCCGCATGCTGCTGCAGCTTCTAAGTGACTCCAGTTTGGGTATCAGCAGTGTTCCCTGGAGAAACATCTTTCTAGGGAGAGGAAGCTGAAACCAGGACTCAGAGTGGCAACGGGCTGACCACATCTCAAAGCTCCTTCTGTTGGAGTCTCATGGCAGTTGGGTGAGGGAAGGTCACAAGGATATACAACATCATGGAGCAATGAGTGGTCAGCAAGCAAGGAATACCTAGAGTGTTGCTGGCTGAGGACTCAGGACCCATTTCAACAGCAGGGGGCTGGTATCACCCTGAACTTCTGTGGAGTTGAGAACAACAAACTATATCCCACCCTAATCCTACTGCAAAATTACAAGTGTTACCCAGCACAGGTGGGGTTCAGGCTTGGACACTACCCTAAAACTGTAGACAGCAGAAGATAACCACAGGCTTGAAATCAAGATAATTTTTTAACATGATTGTTTTTGTATTTCCAGGAATGTGACTATTTCTTTTAGGGTTTTTTGTTTTGTTTTGCTTTGTTCTTATTTTATTCCTTCATTCTTTTCCTCCTGTCTTCTTCATTAGCTTTTTAACCTTCAGCCTAGGTTCTAATCTCTTTTACTTCTATTTCTCTACTTTTTTCTCTTATTCTTTTGAAATTTTCTCCCTGAGGGTAAAATTATTCTCTTAAGTAGGTTTAGACTATATATAATTTTCTCACTGGTTTAAATGTCATAAAACTATAAAGCTTGTTCTTGTGATTAAAAGTGGAAAATTAAGAGTTATCACAGTCATTTTCTAGAATGTGCTTGATACTATTGTTATTGCTGGTGCTACTACTTTAGTCAACATAACATAGTTGTGATCAGTAGTTATTCCTTGTATACAGATACAAGGAATGTCTGAGGATCATAAACAATACCATACATAGTCCAGTATCAAAGAACTGGATGCTAGGTCAAACAGACACCAACCTTTAATCCAACAAGACAAAGAAGAAGTATCTTGGGACAGAACAACAAGTCAAAAACCAGCTACAGAAATAAGATATCTCTGTAAAGTAATAATCTTCTAAAGAGATCATGGTACCAGTAATAAACCTAGCTACCATAAGCAATTTATATACATCAACAAAGAAAATGCAATAAAAAAGGAAATAAGAAAACATGGAAGCAAGCTGCAACCCCAGACCTCAACCTCACCCAAGGCAAATCCAGGAAGCATTGAGGTGGAAGCAATCAAAAGTTACCCAGTTGGCCTTTCTCAAATTGTAGCAGCGGAAGTACCAAAGCAGATAAAACGGGTTATACAAAAAAGGAAGTCAGAAAAAATTGTACAGTTTATTAAGAATGTGATGACCATAATGAAAGATATGGCTAGTGAATCTAGAGTAGATACAAAAAACAAAAAATAGAGGAGCATAGGAAAATGATGAAAACCGTGATTGCCAACACAGGAAACACCTACATTCATTAAAACAGATTCAAACAGATATACAAGAGACTAAAAATTCTATTCAAGTATATACAGCAGAATGAACTAATGTGAAGACAGAATATCAGATTTAGAAGGCAGGTTTTTGGTTAGCAGTCAATAAATGAAAGATTTTTTAAAATAGCAAAGGACCATGAAAAATCAATCTAACAGATGCCAGATGAGGGAAAGAAGAATAACATCAGATTGATTGGAATCAATGAAAGATCAGAAGAGAGCACAAAGGATATAAAAACATGTTCACATAAGTAATATCAGAAAAATTCCCAAGCATGGAAAAAGGATTTGATATGGAGGTAAATGAGGCATACAGAGCCCTAATTAGACATGATCAGAAAAAAACTATACCAAGGAATATAATAGTCATGGTTCAAGAAACTCAACACAAGAACAGTATATTAAAAGTTGTTGGAGAAAAGAAACAAATCATCTATAAAGAAAAATCCATCTCAATCACACAAGATTTCTCAACACAACTCCTCAAGTTATGGAGAGCTTACAGGGAAGTATTTCAAGTGCCCAAAGAAAACAACCTCCAACCTAGACTGCTATACCCTGCAAAATTATTTGTCAAAGTTAATGGGGAAATAAGATACTTTCATGACAAAGAACACCTGAAGAAATTCATGACCCAAAACCAGCACTCCAAAAAATTTTGAAGGATATTCTGGAGAAAGACAACAAGGACAGCATTTCCAGAGATACCAGCAGAATGTACCCACCAGGTAAGTCAAGTCATTAAACAGAGGGGAAAGAAAGGGAAGTAACAATAGGTAAATTAATAAGACAAGGATAAGTCAATACATATCAGTTATAAACATCAATGTAAATGTTCTCAATACACCAATGAAAAGAAACATACTAGCAGAAAGGATGAATACACATGATTCAACAATATGCTGAATATAAGAAACATATTTAACTCAAAAAGAAGTTCATAGACTGCAAGTCAAAGGATGGAAAAATATGCCATGTGACAGGAACCAAAAAAAAGCAGGAATACCTACTCTATTTGAGCCAAACTAGATTTCAAACCAAGACTGGTGAGAAGACCCAAAGAAAGTCCCTACATTATTGTTAAGGGAACATTACAAGAGAAAGAGATAATAATAATAAATAAATATACATGGACAAAATAATGATGCACTGAATTACATAAAACAAACACTAATAGATACAAAACATCAGATAAGCACCAATACAATTTTAATAGGGAACATCAAAGTCCCCCTGTGACAAACAGAGAGCTGAACCTAGACAAAAAATGAACAAGGAAATATCAGAGCTAAATCAAATATTTAATCAAATGGACTTAGTATATATCTGTAGTATTTTACTGCATAACAGCAGAGTATAAATTCTTATCAGCAGAATATGGGACTTTCTTCAAAATAAACCACATACTACTTCAAAGATCATGCTTATGTAAATGCAAAGCAATTGAAATTATAACACACATACTATCAGATCATAGTGCAATGAAACTGAAAATAAATGGCAAAGAAAACCACAAAAACTGCATAAACACATAAATTAAATGACATCCTCCTGAACAACCAGTGGAGCACAGATAAAATTAAGGAAGAAATTAGACAATTTCTACATTTAAACAATATTGCCAATACAACAAACTGCAAATTATGGGATGCAAGGAAAGCAGTTCTAAGAGGGAAATTTATAGCAGTAAATTTCCACATCAGTAAAACACAATGAGTTAAAATAAATAACCTAATGTTGAACCTCAAGCTTCTAAAAATAGAAGCACAAGTGAGGTCCAGATCCTGTACAACAGAGGAAATTATAAAGATCACAGCAGAAATTAATGTGATTGAGAAGAAGAAAATAATACAAACAATCAATGAATTGAAGAGTTGGTTCTGGGAAAGCTCAAATAAAATTGACATACTCTTAGCCAACCTTATAAAAAGAGGAAATAAATGGCTCAAAACCATGCAATTAGTAATACAAAGGGCAAAATCACAGTGGATCCTGTAGAAATCCAGAAGATTCATGATATGTATTTTGAGAACCTATACACCAAAAGATGGAAATTTCAGAAGAAATACACAGATCCCTAGACACTTAGAAATTCTCAAAGCTGAATCAAGAAGATATAAAAATTCTAAGTAATCCAAGATCAGGCAGTGAAATTGAAAGAATAATTTAAAAAAATAGCTACCAATAAAAGCCCACATCCTGACAAATTCACTGCTAAGTTCTACAAGAACATGAGAGATCTAATGACCAAAATCCTCAAACTCTTTATTGAAACTGAAATGAAAGCAAGAATTACAAGCCTTACTCTGGAAGAAAGCTTTACCCTGATACCAAAACCAAAAAAGCATCCAAACAAAAAAGAGAACTATAGGCCAAACTCCTTAACGAACCAGATGCAAAAATCCTCAATAAGATACTGGCCAACAGAATGCAGCAAGTCATCTTGAAGATTATACAACATTTACAGGTAAGATTCATTCCAGGGTTGCAAGGATGGTTCAACATAAACAAATCAATAACTGTAATATGCCATATTAACAGAACCAAAGACTAACTTCACATGATCATCTTAATAGATGCAGAAAACATATTTGAAAAGTCTAACACCCACTCATGAGAAAAAAACTACATAAAATAGAAAGCCAGGGGCTGGGGATTTAGCTCAGCGGCAAAGCGCCTGCCTGGCAAGTGCAAGGTCATGAGTTCGGTTCCCAGTACCGGAAAAAAACCAAAAAACCAAAAACCACAAAAAAAAAAAAAAAAATAGAAAGCCTTGATCTCAATTTGATAAAAGCCATTTATGACAGGCTGACACCCAAAATCATAGTAACTAGTCAAAAACTGGAAAATGTCACCTTAAAATGAGGAACAAGATAAGGATGCCCACTCTCACCAACTCTGTTCAGTAGAGTTCTGGAAAATTAGCCAGAACAATTAGACAAGAGAAAGAAATAAATGGAATAAGTGGATAGGAAAGGAAGATGTTAAATTATAATTACTTGAGGATGACATGTACTCTACATAGAAGACCCCAAAAACTCCATCAAAAGACTTATAGATTTAATAACCACATTCAGTAGTGTAGCTGGATGCAAGGTCAACACTGAAACATCAATAGCATTCATGTACATGAATAACAAACTCACTGAGAGAGAAACTAGGGAAATCACAATTTCATGATAGCATCAAGAAAAATGAAATACTTAGGAATTAATTGAACAAAAGAAATGTAAGGCCTATACACTGAAAACTACAGCACTCTAAAAAGATCAAAGAGGATATCAGAAAATGGAAGAATATTCTTGGTTCTTTGAAAGAGAAAACTAATACAGTGAAAATGGCCATACTTCAAAACTCCTATACAGTTTTAATGCAATCACAATCAAAATACCAACCTCATACTGCACAGAACTATAGAACACAATTCTAAAGTTTATTTGAAAACTGAAGAGACCTAAAATAGCAAAAGTAATTCTGAGCAACAAAGGCAGACAGGGGTCATCAAAATCCCTGATTTGAAGTCATGCTAAAAAGCTACCATGATAAAAACAGCAAGATGCTGACAGATAAAACAGAGCCAAGGATGAATGGAAAGAATAAAGGTACAGAAACAACTCCAGTCATACTGAGCTACTTTTGACAAAGGGGCCAATTATCCTCACTGGAAGAAAGATAATCCTTTAATAAATGGTTCTGGGAATACTGGTCTTCCACATGCCAAAGATTAAATCTTGACCCATATCCATCACCATGCACTAAACTAAAATTGAAATGGATCAAAGAACTAAATATTAAAATTGAGACATTAAATCTTCTGGAAGATAGAACAGGTAAAACTCTTGAACAATAGGTATAGGCGAAGACTTTATGAACAAAGCCCTAAGTGCACAGAATATATTACAAATTATCAACTGGTCTCTGATAGTAATAAAAAGATTTTGCAGAATAAAAGAAACTACCATCAGAATGAAGAAACAACCCACAGAATGGGAAAAAAATTTACCTACTATTCCTTAGGCAAGACTGATATCTACAATATCTAAAGAACTCAAAACTATCAAACCCCCAAATTTAAAGACTTAATCAAAACTGGGCATCTGAAAAGAATAGACACTTCTCAGATGAAGAACAAACAACAAGAAAATATAAGAAAAAATGTTCAACATCACTTGGCATTCAAGAAATGCAAATTAAATCAGCACTGAGGGTCCATCTCACTCCAGAAAGAATGGCTATCATCAATAAATCAACCAATAACAAATGGTGGCAGGGCTGTGGGGGAAAAGGGAACACTTCTCTACTGTTGGTGGGAGTGTATATTGGTACACCCAGAGATTTCTCAAGAAACTACAACTAGAGTTCCCATTTGATCCAGCTATCCCCCATCTTGATATCTTCTTGAAAGAGTTAGAAGCAGCATATCACAGTGATATATGCATGCCCATGTTTATAGCAGCACAATTTGAAAAGCTAAATCTTGGGAAAAGCTTAGATGCCCATCAACAGATGTATGGCTAAAAAAAATGTGGTTTTCTTACACAGTGGAGTACTACTCTCCATTAAAGAAGGAGAAACTTGGGACATTTTTAGGTAAATGGATGTACCTTGACACCATACATTTAAGTTAAATAAATTGGACACATATGCTTAAATATTGCACTTTTTTTCTTTTCTGTGAGATACCAAATGTGTGAATAAGGGCCAAAATGGATGATAGATATTGGAAAATAGGAAAACAATGTTCCAGTGCTATGGGGAACAAGGGAGGGGAGAGGGAAATGGAAAGAAAGGGAAAAAGAAAAAATAAGAGAATAAAAGGAAAAAATGGAAACAAAGCTTTCTTAAATAAGGGGAGGAAGAAAGGTTGAAGGGAGAGAAAGGGAATAGGGGAAAAGGAAGGATCAAGATATAATATGTACAGGTACAAATTCTCTATGATAAATGTGATCACTATGTATATCAAAGTGAACTAATAAAATTAATTTTTAAGAAGGATGTATTGTTTAGTTTCCATTAATTTGTATAATATCTGTCACTTTTTTCTGTCAGAGATTTCTAACTTAATTGCTCTATGGTCTGACATGTGTAGTACAATTTTAATTCTTTCACATTTACTTAAGCTTGCTTTATTGGCTAGTATATGGTCTATTTTTGAGAAAGAACCTTGTGCTACTGAAAATAATCAGCATTTTTCTGTTGGTTGGAACACTGCAGATATCTATTAAGTTCATTTGTTCAAACATTCCAATCAACAGATATTTATTGATTTTTTTAGTTGATCTATTTTTGATAGTGAGTTACTGTTGATAATTCTCTTTAAGCCAACTCTCAGATTGACACTGTGACATTAACAACATTAAAGTACATTCCCAGAAAACTTGCTTGTTGGGCTAACTATACTTCATCCTCTTCTCCTAAATTAACCACGTTGTGTAGATCTTGGGGCTGTGGCAAAGAATTATCGTTAGGTATGCCCAAAGTGCATCAATGAAAAGCACCTAAAGAGATCTCTATATTAGCAACATAGTCTCTAGACTACAAGCATCCATAAACCATGGAACAAAACAAAATAAATAGAAACCTGAGAAGACAAGGCAACAAAATGCTTGCCAAAACTCCCAACTCCTATGAAACCAATCCAGGGAGCAATGGGTAGAATAGCATAAACTACTTACAAATTAGTCAGAAGGATAGTAGAGGAGATTAGAAAATAGCTCAAAGCAGTACTCACCAGGATTAGAGAAGGTATGCATAAACAGTAATAGGAGTAATATCCTAAAAGCTGTATGAGCTTTCAGAAGACACTAAAGAAAAGCTAGATGAGCTAAACAAAAGGATAACAAATATGAATGATCAGTCTATCAAAGAAAATATTTGAACTAGAAATCTAGGAGAGGCTGGGGATTTAGCTCAGTGGCAAAAGCGCCTGCCTGGCAAGCGTAAGGTCGTGAGTTCGGTTCCCGGTACCAGAGAAAAACCAAAAAAAAAAAAAAAGAAATCTAGGAGATTATGAATCATACTCAGAGTAGCATGAGCAGCAGAACCAACCAATGTGAGGACAGAATTTCAGAAATAGAAGACATTGATGCCTTCAAAGACCAACTACTCAAAGGAACCTTAAAAAACATCAAGAAAAATGAATAAAAAATGCTAGATGATACAAAGACTAATCTAAGAATAACTGAAGTGAAATATCAGAAGAGAATACAAATGATAACAAAACCTAGCTTTTAAAGTTAGGGTTATTAGCAAACAAAGCAGGCCCACACCAGATGCATGCCACACTTCCCACAGCAGGAGCAGGAAGGCCTGTGCCAGACATGCTGTGACCCTCTGATGATGTTTTCTTAAATCTGGTCAGTAGCTTGAATTTGAATTATTAATATCAAACATAAATACTAATATTATTCATATGAATTAAAAATTACTATGATGAATAAATTTATTTGTTTCATTAAAACACAAGTGGACTGTAGGACTTACCATGTTCATTATGGGGCCATAACTCTTATGTCTTGCTGCCTGGTGGCTCCAATCTGAATGTGATTGTTCCTGCCAGCTTGAACCACCAGTGGTACATACAAGACTGTTCCACTGGGTGACTTGTACCACTTCTCAGGGGGTCTTTGATTGCAATAAAGCAAAGGAAGGCATTGATTTAGCAGACCAGATGTCATCGTATTACAGCTACTTAAGGAAAGCATTAAAATTGTATAAAATAATTGTAGTACAACTAATTTGTGGTACAGCAATTATAAATGTGGTACTTGTGAGTTTTCCATGTTAAAATATAGCAAATTAATTATTGAAAAACTATTCTCAAATAAAAATAATGTCTTGCAATTTAATGAAATAAATAAATTTGTTCATCATAGTAATTTCTAATTCATATAAGTAGTATTAGTATTCATATTTGGGCAGCAGTTATTCATATTAAAGCTACTAACTAGATTCAGTCCATTTATAGACTTTTATTAATTTTATTAATAAAAAAGACAGATAGGCTGGGGATTAGGCTCAGCAGCAAAAGCGCCTGCCTGGCAAGCTCAAGGTCGTGAGTTCGGTTCCCGGTACCGGAGAAAAAAAAAAAAAAAAAAAATATATAATATAATAATAATAATAATAATAATAATAATAATAAAGACAGATAAAATTAGATTCCTTTGTACCAACAGTGGTACAAACTGATGGATGAGGCAGTCATACATGTACCACTGGTGGCTCAAACTGACAGGAACATGTTAATGTCCACAGTTATGAGGTCTGCTTGCTCCCTTCCCTCCATGGACATTGTCTTCTTCCAGTATTGGGTTAATTGATTAGTCCTCACTTCTGCTATTTCTCACCAACCAGAATCAAAATGTGGAGTGGTTTGGAGTTTGTAGCAGTTTCGCCCTTGTGCTGGGTGAGGATGTCATGCTTCCAATATGGGCTTGCTCACTCACATGTGGGGGCCACCCTGCACAGCCTGCTTCTTCACGTGCAGATATCATCATGCATCCAGCACAGTTCTGCTTGCTTGTGCTGGGGTACATGCCACGAACAGCAGAGACCTTCTTGCTCACGTTGTCAGAAGGTCAGAGCATATTTGGCACAGGCCTGCTTGCTCCTTTGTGGGAAGTGTGGCATGTATCTGGTGTAGACCTGTTTGCTTGCTAATAACCCTAACTTCAAAAGTTATCCATTGTGGATTACCTTAGGGCTGACAGATGCAAGTCAAAGTAAAAGTAACCTAGGGCTGGGGATTTAGCTCAGCTGCACAGAGCCTGCCTGGCAAGCGCAAGGTCGTGAGTTCAATTCCTGGTACCGGAAAAACAAACAAACAAAAAAAAATTTTAAAAAGTAACCTAAACTCTGCTTTTGAGGAGTATGGTACAATGAAAAAAACCCCTTGAACTAAATATAGAATGACCTAGGTACTGCTCTTATCTCTATTTTGTAAAATGGTCCTAATTACTTCAAGGGTCATTGTGAAGATCAAGTGAAATAATACAAATGCAAGTTAGCAGCTATTTTACATATTGAAAGTGGCATAATAGCTAAACAGATAGCAATCTCCGTTGTTTCTTTCAAGGTTCATTTCCCAAACTAGAATTAAAGGGCTGTACGATGAAGTCTAAGCATTAATCATAACAGCTTCTATTTATAAAGTATCTACAACTCATCAAAGATTGAAACTTTATATACATTATTTCACTTAATATTTATAATATTTAATATTGAAGGTTATGCAGGAAAATTACTGTCATCCATATTGAACACAGAAAAAATGTGATGCAAATGAAATTTACAGTGATTCTGCGAAAATAATTGACAAGTACTCATTAAAAGTGTCAAGATCTTGAAATACAAAAAACTGAGGAGTTGTCACAGACTAGATTAATGAGCATCAACTAGTGCTGTGAAACTTTGATTTCATGTGTGTGTGATTGTGAGGACTGAACACAGGCCTTCTCTCTGACCTACAGCCTCAACACTTAAAAAAATCAACTTGAAGATAGGGTCTTCCTAAGTCACTAAGTTGCCTAGGATGGGTTCAACACTGTGATCCTCTTGCCTCAGCTATCCAAAGTGTTGGAATGACAGGTGTGTGCCACTACACATAGGCTATCTCCAATTCAGTGTTTCATTGTGCAGAGTATTGTCTTATGTCTGGTGTTAAAACTGCAATTCACGAATTTAGCATAATCCACAGACAAACTCAAATCCTCTATCAGTTTAGGGTATTCACCTGTAGCTCTACTCAGCTAACAGCAGTAGTCACAGAACTGAGAAGGCTAGAATTCAAAGGTAGGACTAAATTCACTTGCTTCTAGGAAAAGTCATCCACTCCTTAAAACATGGTAGCATTACCCAGCCATCTCTCTGAACTTATGAGCTAGTTAGAGTTTTTAGGACGTCTCCTCCTAAAGATGGAGAAGAAACCAGCTGCATCATACAGCCGGTTGTCCTCTTTCTTAGCTTTCTGTAGCATAGCAACAGTATTTATTTGTTCTTCAGAGTTCCAGGATGCTACACTAAGTGATACAACAAGAAAACTGTGCACCTTATCCTTGCCTTCTAAGCATGAAGTAAAATGCATAAAATGGTGAGTGCATATGATAAAATTTCCATCTGAATATAAAAAGGAAAAAATTTATCTTCAGTGAGAACAATTTACATGACTTAATTAATCCCTCCCCCTCCAAACAAATCACCTAAATCATAATTTCCTAAAAGTATGCTGCTATAATTTAGTGACAGACAGAAGGCAGAATTGGACCCTGAGAATAAAATAGGAAGAGTAATTTCACATTATCGTTGCTTGTAGCATTTAGCCTCAGTAAATAGTAACTAACACATCTCAGTCTATTTTGTTCTCTATTAATCACTAGCAATAGATAAGCACAGTTTATACAAACTCCATCCAAATGTAATTTAAGACCTACCCACACATATATGCACCCTTCCACATCAAGCTAATATAGTTTCCATAGCTTGCTGGCTTCTTCTTTAAAAAAAATTATTTAAATAAATTTTTTATTAGCACATTAAAGTAAAATAGATTCTAACCAGATGTTTAGGTTCTTTAACCTTTAGGTTCTTTAATCTTTATTGTTTAATATTTCATATTCTTTTGGCACATAATCAATTAATAAGCTGTGTCCTTTTTAAAGATGCCAAATCAGGCTTGCTTTCGCTTCATTCAAGGATGATGCAAGAAACTGATCAGTTAAATATTATATAGAATATGATATCAATAAATAGAGGAACAAGCCTTAAAAAAAAGGAGTCAGGGCCACAAGAGACAGAGGATGTCTCAGAAGAAAAAGAAGTAAAAGAAAGAAAAGCTGAGCATAAAAGAAAATCAGAGGAAAGATTAGAGAAAGATATTTGATTTTTTTTGTTTGTTTGTTTGATTGTTTTTTCCGGTACCAGGAATCGAACTCACGAGCTTGCACTTGCCAGGCAGGCGCTGTGCCGCTGATCTAAATCCCCAGCCCCGAGAAAGTTATCTGAAAAGTAGGGAAATATAAGAAAGTGTTTCAAGAAATGTTCTCCTTTATCCAATTTTCCAGAAGTCTAAGGGACTTAAATGGTTGCCCTAAGTCACAAAAGAGGCAAAATAAGGAAAAGAGACCACGTCTTTTGACTCCAAGTTCAGCAGACAAATTTTTCTGCTAATATCATGGGCTACTGGCTAGTTCAACTGACAAAACCTTCTGTAGCAAACAAAAAACAAGTCTAAGGTGAGCACGGACTACTTTTAATTATGAAGAATTGGCCAAGCCATTTAGCTTCTTTTATACTTTAGTTTCTCCTGCTGTCAAACAGCAGTCATAATAATAGGCCCTCAGTTCCCAAGAAGAATGAGCAGGTAGGAAGAGAAGTGAGACAACACTAGAAAAGAAGTATTTCATTCAATTGATATCATTTAAAGAGGTGTAATAAATAGATGGTATAGCTTTGATTAAACAAAAAGAGAGAAAACCAACAATTCAGAGACTCATTACTCTGCATTAAATTCAAAATTTAAACAAAATTCAAAACAAAAAGCAGATAAATAAAATAACATAAGACAAGGTGTTTTTTTTTAAAAAAAAAAAAAAAAAAAAAAAAAAAAAAACTGCCCGCGGGTGCTACCAAACAAGAAATTAGAGCAATCTTGTGCATTCTAAGTGAACTTTGAGAATGAAGTAGGATTGAAACGGTGTTATGTTTGCAATAATAAGAGCTTTGTAAAAGCACCTAGATAAGAACATGTGTATACAGGAATACAGTGGAAACATATTTTTATCTCATAACTAGTGAAGTAGTTGCTCTGGAACTAGAATCCAGGTTTCTTCACTCAGAATTCAGTCCACCACAATTAATTATATGGGAGTAGAAATTTTCACCTGTATGTATCACTGATACATCAAGTGTACTCCATGGTTTCATTAAGTAAATGTATTCATTTAGCATCTATTAAGGTCTCAATAAATGAAATAGTTCATGTATTTATTTCAATTTTGAAGTGTGTGAAAATATTTTGTTTACTTATAAATGGCAGTACACAGCACACATGAAAAGGATGATGGAAAGTATAATCACAGCATTTCAGAGCTTAAAAGTACTTGAGTATATACAATATCCATTATGGATGCTACTACTTGGAATCAGAATTTCTGAACAGATTTTTCAGATACATTTATTGTCATCCCTATAGTACATCTCAAAAAATTGGACACCAGTCATCTGTTCTTATTTCAAAGAATTGGTACTACCAGGATATTGACATGTTATTATATTTAATAGCCACAAATAGTTGCAATGCAGAAATTACTGTACCTTTTTGCAGGTAGGAAAACTCTGAGCTCAGAGAGTTTAACTGACACATCCAAGTGAAAAAGCTAAGAATAGGCCATTAGTCAGTCAAATTCTCTCATTTTACAGATAAGTATATTTTTTTTGCTTTCTAGTTTGCAGGGTTATACACTAATAGTATCTCTGGAAACAACTGAAACAGTCATGCTGCTGTTTTAAGTAACATTCATAGTACTATTGTAGAATATAAAGTGTTATTGAGGTCCATGATAATACAATAGATGCATACTCAAATATTCTGGAATATTGCAGTTCAATACTTAGCTCTTTGCCAAGTCTAATGCTATAAACTGAGGGGAATAAAACAAGTATAGTCCCTACCCTGTGGTAGCTTCTAGTTTATGTAGGAATGTTAACTTTGATGCACATGAAAAAATTTGATAAGAAGAATATACAATTGATACATGCCTGTTAGCCAATAATACACAACTGAATATATAATTGACATGAAATAATTACAGAATGAAACTGAATATATACTTGGCTTCCTCCCTTTAGCTTTGTATTCACTCATAAATGGCACTCCGTACATTCTTGTGTTGTCACGGAACTTCAAGGAACTTGCTATTGGCTTTCATTTCTAAGCAAAGTGGTGTGAGCCCTGGAACTGGCTTGCCATTGCTCTAGTGCCTGCTGTCAGTAAGCTGCCTCATCTTTCCAGACAGACCCCAAGACAGCACGTTATATTTTCAGTAATGAGAAAAATCACCACAATTTAAATCACAAATCTAGGAGAGTCCATTTAATAGTCCTATAAAGAATGCATAGTTGTTTGCTTTACTCTTTATGTATTATTTACAGTTCAGACAGATACAGGTTTTATTTTACAGGATATATAAGTATATAATTAAAATTGTAGTTTATAGATTACTTTTTTAGATTAACTCTTCAGATCCATCAGGAAACTGAATGAGGAATTTTTAATTTTGTTTATCAAAGTGAGTTACACAAAAATATATCCTGTTGACATCACTGAGGAGTATCTAGAATTAAGGCCATTACCTTATTTGTGTCAAAGGCATGATCACTGCAGAGTTTCAAATCTTAGTGACTGAGAGTCATCACTGAGCCACTTCTTCTGCCATAGATCAGGTGGAGATAAAATTTTCCTTGGATCTTTTTGCAATGGTAGAGGCACCCTATGTTATTTTCTCTTTGTTTCCCAGTTAGTTAGTTTAGGGCAATAGTTTTCTAGCTGCTCTGAAAAACTCCAAAACTGTTCCTACACTAGTAACAGAACACTCCCTTGAAAAATGTTCCTTTGCACATGTCCTTACTTCCCTACTCTAAAAACATCAGTGGTTTCCATTGGCATTAATGCCTACTGGCACTAAAACACTCATGACTCAGCCTTCATGTATTTTAATATGCTTAGTCACTGCCCTCAACATGAATCCCTGTGCTCTAACAAAGTATTCCACTCCTACTTCCCCATACAATACCATTTATGTCTATACCTCTACCCCATTTATTAATCCCATAGAAGATTCCATTTTAGTATTCTTGACCATTCTGTTCAACTCTTACTTTGTCCAAAAAGTTATCTTCAACTACTCTAGCTTAAATGACCTCTTCCCTGGTTTAAACTGAAGAGTACCCACTACTTTTGATTCTTGTATCCCTTAGCTACTCCACAGTGTTTTACTTTTTATGTAAGTTGAGTCTCCCCAAGTGAAGAAATCTTCAAGGAATTATAATGGAGACATCCATATCGCCAAAAGCAACGCACACATATGCTATTTTTCTCTAGAGCAAAATGTTGTGATAAGTTAAATGAACATATTTTGAACTTTACACATCTAAGGTAAATTTTTAGAAAGGAAATTCAAGCCCAGTCAAATATGAGGAGAAACTAAACTATTGGCTGTTGTGGCTAATTTATTCAACCATTTCCTTTATAGATTGAAAAAATGAATTTCTGCTTTTTAATTCCCAAATGATTCCATTTAGAATGAATAGATAATAAGCAAACACCCTCTTTACACTTTGAGATAAAAGCACTGCTTTTAAAAGCTAGATTAACATTTTAATAGCTTTTGATAATCCTCCTGCTTAAGTGCATCTCACTTCACATGGCATGACTTTCTTTAAAACCTCATTAGTAAATATAGATCCCTGAATGTGTTATCCTTAACCCTGAAATTTCTTACTTTTGTATGAAGGGATAAAGGCAAAATATCCTTATCACAAGTAACTTTTTTCCTTCAGCAATAGAGAGCTTGGCAAAAAAATGGGTCTGGGGAATGGGGATTTAGCTCAGCGGCAAAGCGCCTGCCTGGCAAGTGCAAGGTCGTGAGTTCGGTTCCCGGTACCGGAGAAAAACCAAAAAAAAAAAAAAAAAAAGTGGGTCTGAGAGAGTATATCGTCTGCTGTGATCTATTAAATTCTTCCACCAATTTAAGTGATAATATAATGTATTCTGTGAACATTAATGTATTAAACATATTTTGTATAGATTTATATGCATTTTTCCCAGAAAACATTTTAATACAATTGAAAGTCCAATTTGAAATCATATTTCTCCATTTACGTTATTGATTCTTAACCTAGTCTGCCTTCATCTGCACTGCTAGAATATAAAGTAAATAGAAGAACTTTAGAGATTCAGAGATGTATTATTTAGTAGGGCTTCTAATCTAGGCAAAATCCTGTAGTGAAACAAATAATTAGTGCTGGGAATAGGAAGCAAAACAGGAATTCAATTTATGAATTTTCTATTTTTGCCTTCTGCATTTAGTTATTGCAAACTGATTCACAAGAATGGAAGATTACTGTAACATTACTGCTGCGGCCTGCCTTAAACTGGCAGTTTTTGTAGAAGAAGCCCCAGAATACACTCACAATCACACAGATCCCCAAACAACATAGTCCACTTTCCAGAAGATTAAGGCAGAAAAAAAAAAAAAAAAAAAAAGCACTCCAAGCTATCATTTTATGAACAATGAAGGAAAATACCTCAGATTTCTTTAATAGTCCATCTACCACAGGGTCAGCAAGACCTTAAAGGACATAGAAACTAAAGTGTCATTAGACAGTAGCATGCCATCAGTGAAGAGTACATTCACTACCTTCTGAAAGTAGCCATCCCATTCCATGCCCTCTTACATTGAGGTGAACTTTGTTTCCCTATACTTTCTGCCATAGAATAAAAGTCTAATCCCTATTTCCCTGACAGATTTTAAAATATAATAAGACAGTAGTCATATTTACCTCTTACCAGTCTTTTCTTCTTTAAACAAACCTAGCATCTCTTATCTTTTGTATCTACAACTGCATTTCCCAATAATAATATCCCATCTCTTTTTCCCTAAGGGATCTTAGAGAGTAGAAACATTTACCTTAAACCTCCCATCTTTATCATAAACTGTTTGTCCTTTATAAAATGTGCCATTGTTGCCCTCTCCTTCCTTATCTCTCTCTTTCTCTTCCCAGTATTCTTTCTCTCACCAACACTTCACTATCCTTTCACAGGCTATGATACAAAAGTGAAGAACATTTAAATTATTTGCTATATCTACCTTGGTTCTTGTTATATATTTTAAATATCAGGTGCATTTGTTCCAATGTAGATTTTATGTGGAACAAATTACAAAAAACTGTAAATAAAATAAGTTGTTTTAAAACTTGCTTCCTGACTGAAGTTTTGGTAAGTGTTTCCTGAAAGGGGAAAAAAAATTCTTTGTTTTTGCCATAAGGCATTTCTTTAGCAACACCTGGTTTTTCATTACTCCAACAGACAACCAATTTTTAATATCCTAAGATACCAGGGGGCAGAGAAAAAAAAATGATGAAAGCTACATAAAAAACACACTCAATTCATTAGTTTTCCATTTTCTCTCGCCTCTCTATTATTCAAGTGGCGAAATTGAAGTCTAGGATAAAGGAATAAGAAAAACAAAAGAACATGATGAAATTTAGAGCGATTTAAAATTGGTAATCTAATTTAATATTAGTACATCTTTGTACTAATTATGTAGCTTCTTCTGGGTTTCCTTAAAATGTTCAGCCACTTCAAATTCTAGATACTTTCTCCTAAAGGTACCTTATAAAAATGGGTACCCATGCTATCTAACTAGACATGGAAGCCCGAGGGAGAAGGGCGCTGAAAGACTCATGGGAGGGTGAGGGTCATAAATCTATGACATTCATTTCCAAACTAAAATATGCTTATTTTTATTGACATGTGAGCCAGATGCCACAAATTTACTTCCATATCATCAAAAACTAACAATTTTTATTGCAAACTAATTAATTACTGAATGCTGTTTCATACAAAAACTCTATGAGGTAATACTGTAATTAGCCCCTCATAAGTCAGAAAACTGAGTCACAGTGAGGTCAAATAATCGCTTCTCAGTCACACAATTATACATTTCTGAGTTAAAATGTCAACCAAAATAATCAAATTTCAGTGCTTTCATTCTTTAAGCTATACTAACCCAACAATATACCCATTACCCCAGAGAGTTGGTAGGATCATCATGATTCTTCCCAGACAATATAACGTAAAAAACAGCAGTAATTACCACCTTAGAAATCCACTTTAAAGTTAAATTATGTGTCTTTAAATTGACAAATAAAACTGCACATATTTGTTATGTACAAACATGCTGTGTTGAAATATTTATACATTGTAAAATGGTCACATTGAGATACTTAATGTATGCATTTCTTCATACATTTTTTTGAGGTGAGAACACTTAAAATCTACTTTCAGCAATTTTCTAGAATGCAATACGTTGTTATTAATAATTAGGAAGCTAGGTTAGAGTCTCTCTCTCTGTTACTGTAGAGGTCAAAGAGAGACCGGCTAACTGCTATCTATGTGGCTGTATCTCTACTGCTCTGATCTTCAAATACTTCTCACCTGACATAAAAGTCAAAGGAACCCAACTTAGAAATACTTATATGATCAAAATTAATATAACCAGTAATAAGACAAATTGGTCTTGAAAATCTTATGATATAATATACTAGAATAACATAACATTGCTTCTACTTGCCTAAATGAAAAATCTGTACTTAATTATGAGGAAATTTCAGATAAACCCAAATTGCATAATATGTTAAAACTAACTGATCTGAATATCTCTTATGAATACAGACACAAAAGTGAAGAGCAAAATATTTAGCAAACCAATGCCAGAAATATAAAAATGGATTATACACCATGATCGTGTGATTTATCTTAAGGGTGCAAAATAGTTTAACCTCCAAAATCAAATGATATAATATGCCATATTAATGGAACAAAGTATGAAATCAGACTGTCATCTCAACAACTGTAGAAACACTATCTGACAAAGTTCAATGCCCTGTCATGTTAAAAAAACACAAGAAGACAGAAATAGAAGAAAACTTACTTGACCTTAAAAAAAGAACATCTGCAAAAACCTCATAAATAGTGCTGGACTTTATGATAAAAGTGTGAAGAATTTTTTCCCCTTCAAATTAGGAATAAAACAATTGTCAACTTATTCCATTTTAATTCAACATTATATATTTTTCTTGCATTAGGAATTGAACTCAAGACCTTGCACTTGCCAAGTGGGTGCTGTGCCACTGAGCTATATCCCTGGCCCCAAGTCAACGCTGTAGCAAAGTTTCTGTTCAAATCAACCAGGAAAGAAAAAGAAATAACAAATATTCAGATCACAAAGGAAGAAATAATGGTATTTCTAGTCATAGATTACATAATAATATATATAGACAATCCTAAGAAATCCACTAAATAAAGTGTAGGAACACAAATGGCTTCAATAAAGTTGCAAGATTTAGGTCAAACTAAAAAAGCAATTGTATTTTTATACACTTACAATGAAAAATATAAAAATGAAATTTATAAACAACTCCATTTAAAATTGTATCAGAAAGAAAACACTTAACAAAAATTAAACAAAGGAATTTCAAAACTTGTACATTGAAAATTACAAAATATTATTGAAAGAATTTAAAATATAAGTTGATTGTGTACAAGAATGTTATCGATTTCTGAGTGTTGAGTTTGTGTCCAGCTATGCTACTGTACTTGCTTATTAATTCTAGGAGTTTTTAGTGGAGTTTTTGGGGTGTTCTATGTAGAGTATCATGTCATCTGCAAATAATGATAAATTAACTTCTTCCTTTCCTGTCCTTATTCCTTTTATTTCTTTCTTGCCTAATTGCTCTGGCTAATGTTTCCAGAACTTTACTGAAAAGGAGTGGTGATAATGGACATCAATGTCTTATTCCTGAATTTAGAGTGAAACCTTCATTTTTTGTCCATTTATTATGACAAAATCATTGTGGAAATCAGTGTAGTGATGCCTCATAAAACTAAGATTAGAGGTCTCATTTGAACCAGTTATTCCCCTTCTGGATATTTTCCCAGAAGAAATTAAAACGTCATACCACAGCAGTATGTGTACACCATGTTTATAGCAGCACCATTTGTAATAGCTAAATCTTGGAAACAAATCAGATGTTCCTCAACTGAGGAATGGATAAAAATGACGTGGTCTTTTTATACAATGGAGTACTAGTCAGCTATACAGAAAGATAAACTCAAGGTTTTTATAGGTAAATGGATACAACTAGAGACCATACTCATAAGTAAAATAAATCAGACTCGCATATGTAAACATCATATTGTCTCCCTAGTGTAAGAAACTGAAAGAGTAAATAAGATCCAAAAGATATAATAGATACAGTGAAAGGGAAGGAAACTGCTCAAAAGGATAGAACTGGGATGGGGGAAAGGAGAAAAAAAGGAAGGGGGAAATATATATATATATCTTGTATATATACACAAGATAGCTAAGATAATTGTACTATTAATACTTTCTATTAGTTCATTGACAAGAACAGTTAGTGCTTATATAGTTTGATCAATTTTGTATGCCTGTATTTGTATCTGGTAATCTGAGCAACTACTCTGAAAATAACAATATGCAATATAATAGCATTGTTAATTTCCTATTATCTAGTTTTGAAATTCTGTATCATTTTTACTGTTTTTTTCTCTCTTTAAAATAAAAATAATTCCATTCTTATATCTGGTAATCTGAGCAAAGTAGTTGAGGATAGTGATATGTAATATAATAACCACTGTTAATTCATATTATTTTGTCTTGAAACCCTGTATCACTTTAAATGTAATTGCTTTGGTTTGCTTATGTTTGTGATACTGGTATGCTGCTATTGTTTTTTTTTTTTATTTGTGTCTTGTTCAGTACTCTCTTTAAAATAAAAAATAAATAAATAAATAAGTTGAACATTTCAAGTTCATGAATCAGACAATTTACTATTATTTAGATGTCAGTACTTGCAAAATTGATGCAAATATTCAGCACAATCCCTATTAAAGTCCTACATAGCTTATTTGCAGAAACTGGCAAGCTAACCATAAAATTCACATGAAAGTACAAGGAATCAAGCATAACCAAAACAATATTGACAAGAAAAGAAAGTTGACATACTCATGCTTCCTGAATTCAAAATTTACTACAAAACTACGGTAATCAAGATAGTGTGATATTGGTGCAGGAATATACATCATATACTATACATCAATGCAATAGAATTGAGGGTATAGAAATAAAACCTTAAATATATGTTCAGCTGATTTTCAACAAAGAATATCAAGACCATTCAATGGAGGAAAGAAGACTCTTCCCTACAAATGGTGCTGGAAAAACTGTATATTTATATGCAACGGAATAAAATTGGATGCCTTCCTCAATCTATACATAAAGGATAATGCAAAGTGGGCCAAAGACCTAAAATGAAAATCTACAGAAAAGGGCTGTGAATATAGCTCAGTTTTAAAGCACTTGTCTAGCTTGCACAACGCCCTTAGTTTGATCCCCAGCACTGTAAAAAAAAAAAAAATCCTCTGAAGAAAACGTAGAACGTTCATAGTCCTAGTTGGCTAATGGTTTCCTAGATATATGAAAAGCACAAGAAGCAGCAGAATAAACACATTAACTTTAAACTTAAATTTTCTACAATATATCTGACACCTGCAACTTGAAAGAGAAATCAATTTTTTTTTGGCTCACAATTTCAGTCACTTCAATCCACAGTTGGCTGGTTCAGAGGCAGAAAAAACGTGTCAGAATGGTATGGCAAAAGAACACTGTTCACGTGATGGTCAGGAAGCAGAGAGAGAAGGGAGGAGCTGAAGATGATAATACACCTTTGCAAGTCACACCTGCTGTGATCCACCCCAGGCTCCACTTTCAAACATGAGACATTTGGGAGGACATTTTACATCTAAAACGTAACATTCAGTGCCACCCCCCACAGCCCACAAAAGGCTTTTTGTTCATGTTGCTATGAAAAATGCATTTAGTCCATTTCTAATAGTTGCCAAAGTCTTAAAAGTTCTAGTATTACTGAAAAATCCCAGTCCAACATCTCTGAGACTGAAGACAAACTCTTACATATGAGCCCCAGGTAAAAATTTAAAAAGTTAAACTCTTTCCACATATAATGGCAACAGTTAAACCTAACATTCCTAAAGGGAGAAGTAGGGGGATAGAAACAAATAGGACCAAAGAAAGACTGAAACCCAGCAGGGCAAACATTAAATCCTGTAATTCCTTGTCCAACACCCAGGACAGGTTGCAATGAGATATGAGCTCCAAAGCAACTGAGAGGCCCTTGAACCTACAGCATTGCCTATTGCAGCCAACTCGATGATTAGGCGGGTCTCATTTACTGCCTGTTGCTTTACTCAGCAGATGGTGCACATTCCTGGCATCTCCAATTTCCTAGGGTCTCCACTGCACCTTCAGCTTCACTCTCACAGCTTCACACATTGTCCACTCATTGGCATACTGCCTAGCTTCCCCAGCCTTCTTTTAAAATCTGAGTGAAAGCCTCCTTAACTCTAGCACTCTGCATGGCTTAAAAAAAAAACCAACATATGGGTGACACTGATGTTTATCACCTGCTTGAAAAATAGCTGGCTCTCCTTGGACCACAGCTGCCGTGGCCTCTGAAAACCTGGATGACTGAGCATGGTGAAGTGGATTCTGGGGAACAAATTCCTTAGGAGTCTCTTCTGGGGCATGTGTCACAGGCAATATTTTCTCAAGTAAAAGCTTTATAATTTTGATTCCTTGAGCCTGTGAAGGATGGGGTCTGGCTAATTCCTGAGATGCTTTCAAGCCATATTTTCTATTGTCCTGATGCAAAGTATTTCACTTCTTTTTAGTGCTAATCTTTTAACAACTTTGCAGGCCCTTTCTTTCTAATGAAACTGCAAACCTTTGAAATCATTCAGCTCTACTGAATGTCTGACTGTAGATTTGGCTAAAAGCAGTCAGCCATATCCATGCTACAGCCTAAACTATGGGCTGCCTTTAATTTTCTTCCAGCAGATTGATTAGTCTGCAACCCTTAATTTCAGTCTCCCAAAGTTTGAGGAGATGAGCAAACTGTAGAGACATTTTCTGTCAGAGAGTAACACACATGGCCCTTAGTCCAATGGCCAGTGGAGTTCTTGTTCCAAGTTGAAACCTCCTGAGCCTGGTCTTCACTGTCTGCATTCTATAAACATTCTTGTCTTTTGAGCTCTGACAAGTACTGCATGCCCAGTACTTCTCACAACATTCTAGGACTTCTAGCTCACATTTCCAAA
>NW_004955562.1:887686-908559 GCF_000276665.1 Chinchilla lanigera
GCTTTACTAGGTAGGTTTACAAGATGAGATGTGTATATCACTGTTCTCTCACTTTGAATTAAAAAAAAATATATGGCAGTGAAAAAGAGATGAGATGTGAAAGAGTACACAGTGTCCATCTGGACAGGCATACTGGAAAGGCAGAGGATGCAGTAACTGTTCAACCACAAAGATGGAAGTTGTAGACCAAGACCAATTAAGGATGCAGCACGAGTCCAATGTCAAAGACCTGGAAGCTCACCACAGGGTTGTTAATGCAAACCGGCATTGAAAGGCTGAAGAAACTGAAAGCCAATGTCCAAAGACAACATCAAAGACTGGAGTCCTTCCAAAGTGGGAGCACATCTCTTTTTTTCTCTTCTTATTTCATGCAGAATACAAGCCTATTGGTTAGTGCTACTCACATCTAGGCTGGGTCTTCCCTCAGTTTGCTGGTCTACATGTCAGTCATCCACAGATACACCCAGAACTATGCTTCACTAGTCTGCAAGGCATTTCTTAATCCATTAGAGTTAACATATCATGATTAAGGGTCACAATTCACCCCCTGTCAACTTGATAACAAGGCACATCTCCTTACACTATATTTAATCTCCAAATACAATAGCAAGTTTATATTATGACTATCATGATACAACTATCTTGCATATAAATGGAAAGACACTCATTCCCTCCCTAGAATAAAATACAAAGTTTTTCATTGGGTAATGCTTACTCTTCTCTTGACATTCCATAATTTAATATTAAAAGTGGACTTAATACAATACTTAGGTACTGATATTAAGTTAATCAATAGTATGTCATAAAGACAGAAAACATGGATATCTGCTTAACATACATGATTATATGATGAGCATATTTACAAAATAGGAAAGAAATACTCTGGAAATTACAATTCTCAGTTCTGTAACTGGTCATGAGGTTTTATCTGGTATTTATAATTACCATTATAACCCATTCTTATCTCCCAGGTCTGTTTTCATTAGGTAATCATAATGCAAATACTCTTGTCAACCTGATTTTCGTTTTCCATAAAGCAAAGCAATTCCATGATTTTTTTAACCAAAATTCTAAATCTCTGCAAAAGAAATTTAAAATTACCAGAACTCAAGCTAGACAAATTGTGATATCATGTCCTACCTACTAGTTCATTTCTAGGCATATTCCTCAACAGGGTTGCAATTCCAGAGGTCTTAAAACTAACCAGTTATGGCAAATGGATATTACCTATATAGCCTCTTTTAACAAACTTAAATATATTCATGTCTCTGTAGATACCTTTTCACATATGATCCACGCTCTCTGTCATTCAGGTGAACAAAGTCGACATGCAATACAGCATTCTGTATCAGTGTTTGCTACTTTAGGGATGTCACAAAAAATAAAAACTGGTAATGGTCCTGCCTATATTAATAAATATTTTCAGAGTTTTTTTGATAAATGGAATGTAAAGCATGTTATGGGGATCCTCTATAGTCCCCAAGGTCAAGCAATAATTGAGTGCACACATCTTAAATTTAAAAATCAATTAACTAAACAAAAGAAAGGGGGAAATGCGAGGTTAAATTTCTCCTCAGACACATTTAGAATTTGCTACATATGTCTTAAACTTTTTGAATCCTGTCCTTAATTTCAATTCACCTCCAGCTATGTTACAATGAGAGCATGGTTCTCCCCACTCCCAGAAATCCTTACCCTGTGTAACTTGGAGTGACCTTCAAACAGGTTTTTGGAAAGGTGCAGCATCACTTTTAAATTGGGGCTGAGGGAATGCATGTATTTTCAAAGGAAACAGAGAGACAGCACACCATTCACTGTCCTGCAAAGGCCTGCAACAGACTGTTTGTGAGGCTCACCATCTAGTTAACCACTAGGGTTAGGTTCAATAACCTGAAACTCTTTTTCTTGCAAGCTTGCTCTCCTGGCAGCTATAGTATGTATTTCTATGGTTCAGGAAGAACAGTATTGGGCCTACATATCTAATACACCCTTACTTAGACCCCTCATGTGGGTGGACAGGCCTCACAATAGAGAGCAATAACACTACATATACTATTTTTCCTGGCTCACAAATTTTAATGCATTTACAAGAACAGGCTAAGCTTAACATTTCTTCTCATTTTGTATATCCACCTTTATGTGTAGCCCATCTATAGCAAGAATCTAGTCTTGGTATGTTGGGTATGGATCAGATTTGGAAAGTACAACCGTCTAAAGGACAATTTCCCTTATTAACTTTAAATTCTATTTCCTCAGATGGTAACTTTGTAAGAAATTATAAACTTGATATGCCTTTTTTGTATTACAAAGGCTTGTGTCCCTCAATTTAAAGAAGGTGATTTGGGGCCTTGGCTGACTTGCAGACAGTCATATATTATGGATGGTTGGGGCTGAGGGAGTGCATGTATTTTCAAAGGAAACAGAAGTGAGCCTTGAGATACTCATGTGGAGTATTTAAATTAATTAGTGCAAATTTAATTATTCCTTTGTGGATTGATTCCCCAGAGGATTCCTTCTGGGAAAAGATTGACATTGGCAGAAGATTTCCTTTTCAGGCTCTGCAGATGATACCATGAACTAGAGGCCATGTCCAGTGTTATATGGTCAGGTTGAGGCCTCAACCCTCCCAATCCCAGACTCATTATCAATGACAAAACAGGACCCATTCAAAGTACTGTATGGAAATTAGCCTCATTTTTTCATGCTGGATGGCTGCAGATTGGGCATCCACAACCAGTAAATGGAGGAAAGGTGAAAGTAACATTACAAAGTCATAGGAAAGTAAAGGTAAACATATGTGTTTATGATCTTCATGTACTTTTAGTAGGGAAGACTGGCAACAAAATATGTCCTCAGGTAATAATTGTTACCTAACCCATTGTATCATGTCTGAACATCTTTCTGATGACTTTATAATAGTGGTCATGTGCAAGATGCCCAGAATTTGCCTTCCAGTCAATATGATGGAGGCTTGATATCACTGTCTACTTTCCTCTTGGTAGAGACCTTAATTAAGAGATTTAACAGTCAAATCAAGAGGATGATTGGGTTAATTATAGCAGGGATAACCTCCCTGATTCTTTTGATAGCCAGTACAGCTGTTGCTTCTGTGGCATTAACTCACTCAGTACAGACTGCTTACTTTGTGACAGTTGGACAAGAACTGATGATGAGAACTGGAAAATTCAGTGAGAAATTGATATGAAACTGCAAACCCAAGTAAGCATTCCAGAGACCTCCATCCTTTGGATAGGAGATCAGATTGAAAGTTTGCAACTGCAACAAGGAATAAAATGTCACTATAATATAACTCGCTTTTGTATCACTCCTTTATCATATGATAAAAGCCAACACTCTTGGGGGATGATCAGAAAACATGTACAAGGAGCAGTCCATCAAAATATTACTATGGGAATAGACGCTATTCAGAGATAAGTGTTGTCTATGTCATAGCTCACAGACACATTTGATGCCCAAATTAAAGATTGAGATAAGTTTGCTGATGCTATAGAAAAACTGAATCCACATGAGTATCTCAAGGCTCACTTCTGGTTCTATATTAGAATTGGTATGCTCATTCGCTTGTTTATAAGTGTGAAAGGTATTTCTCATTAGGGTGTGTCATAGAGGATTCATAACTCATGGTTGACCCTGCTCCAGCTGCTTCATAAAAAGGAAGGGGGAACTATGGAGGACCAATGAGACTGCTACCCTGAAAGAAGAAAATTTGCCCTATTCCCATGTACTGACATGCACAGAGCTGACTAAGGAAATCATCAGCCCCCTGGATTGGCTTTAAGCAGTGCAACAGGTTTGTGTGTAGGCCCACACTGTGTTGTGGCCTTTGTTGGGTTGGCCTTTTTTTCTGCTTGGTTCAGAGGAGTTTATAAACTGTAATCCCGGGGAAAAGTTACTGGAGTTCTCAGGAGTAAATTTCATTGTACCACTTCCAATGCAACCCATAGTGAGAGACTACAGATAAAGACATATCGGCAGTCATAAGGAACCAAGGGTGTCCAAAGTCCAGATGGAACAAAGGCCAACTGGAACAAAGTCCATGAGCCAGGGCCAAACAGAGATTTTATTAATTTGTGAAGAGGGGGGTGTTTGGGGTAGAGTGACTGTGAGAATGGCAAGAACTACATGAAGTCTGTTATCTGGGGTAGCTAGGAGAGACAATGGCAACTCTGCAATATGCAGAGAGAGGTATGCAGAAAGAGTATCATTCAGGCTTCTAAATTTGGAGAAATCTTCATAACACAGTTTGAGGAAGTATCTTGTGTTTTAGGTGAGCTGCTACAGCTCTGATGTCTGGCCTTAATAGCCCTGGGATATCACTGCCTCTTTCTGAAAGCTCCGTCTCAGCCAACAGCTTGCATCTCTCAGCCTGGCTCATACTTAGTGGGAGGTAACTTTTGGCCGGACCACACACAGACTTGTCCTTTGCTTCAAAGGCTACACATGGGCCCTTTGGCTAGACCCGTTTGCATGGCTTCCTTTTTTTGCATACCAAAAAGTTTTGTTATTGTAACTTCAAGGTCAATTTAACTAGTGTTATTCAAAATAAGTCTACATTAAATTATAATATTAATGTCTAGACACGATGAATTTATAAGAGATAGAAATCTGCATGGTCTTTCATAGACCACATGTTATAGAACTCACAAATGAAAATTCACAAATAGAGAAATTGTGATATTTAAAGAGTAAGGATTTTCATATGGAAACCCAAAAGATATCGTACTGTGAACATTCATGTTTCAAAAAGAGAAAAGTCTTTAATAATTTAGCATAAAATCAAATTATAAAAACTTGGTATATTCCAGAAAATATTGCTTTAAACACTTATACCATGATCAAAATTCCTTTAGTAGGTTTTCATCAAAATGAAACATGCTGTTTTGCCAAGTGTACTTTCAAATGTCACCTCAAAAGTATCATTGTCACTGTTACCATCTTAGCAACATTAGGGAACTTCCGCTTCCCGCTCAATCTCCCAGGGTAGGTGCACAGCCTGTAAGAAGCACCAACAAAACCATTTCATCTCTAACCCAGTAACTTGTGGGTACCATTAGGTATCACTACTGCACACCTCCTGCAAAATCCCACTCCTGGCAGAGTAGGCAGAGAACAAGAACAGGACTGGGAAACCAAACCAGAGTTTACTGTGGCAAGCACACAAATACCACAGTTGAAAAATCAAACAGAAGTGACCCCATGCCAAAATAGGGACTGCCAGACTCAAACTCAGCACGGAAACCCGGACATGCCAATCCAACCCATCAGAGGAGACACACTGAAGACTCCCCTGAGCAGACCGTGCTGGGAGCGGCCAGGCAATGAGCTCTGCAGCAAGTACAGCAAGCACAGGTCCTCTTGGAACATCAGGGGTCTCACTTAGAAACCTGATTTACAGAGCACCAGTTACAAAGTTGAAACTTTCTGAGGAAGCAGGAAACAGAGGCCAGTGCCTAGGTTGCACAATCATCACCAGTGTGGACACCAACTTCTCCCCATGCCCACCAGTGAGGGTTCTGCTCCACCTGTCCTCAGAACACAGCATTGAAGGTCTTTCCATCATGCACTCACAATCTCACGCCAGCACGCACCACACATGTGGCTGCCTGCCACGGGACCAGACCTGGAAAGGAACTCTAATAACTGATGTCTTCATGTCCAGTCTTGAAATTGTTTTGCACAGAGCAACAGAGACAATTTAATGACTAAAAGAACTAGAGGAAGAACTGGGGAGAGGAGAGATACATGTAGCATCTGAAAATTCTTGAGCATTGGAAGGTCAACCTAAGAATCATGTCTTTGCCATCTAGTTTGAGTGTCCACCAGAGCCATCATGAGCCTGGTGGCTTGGTGGCACCATGGTGCTGCCCACCATGCTCCTCGTCTGCTTTTCAGAGACAGCAGAGGCAGCCCTCATGCCACAGAGTGGTACTGATTTGGACTGCCCTTGTCTCGCTCCACATAGTCTCTATGAGGGATACTATCCTCTTTTTCAAATAACCAGGCTTCATTGGAAGCTTGAGCTGATGGAGCCTCCCAAGGACATCATGGTTCACTTCAGGCAGCACAAGCAGAACCAGAGTGCCCCGGGCTCCATCGACCTCACGGTGAACATACTCACCATGGACTACTGGCCCACTTATACACTCATGGAGGTGCACCTGCCCCACCCTAAGGTGGTCAGGTTGCAGGAGGTGTTTAAGACCTTCTACATGGGCAAGCACAACAGTGGGAATCTCCAATGGCAGACTACACTGGGCCATGCCACTTTGAAGGCAGAGTTTAAGAGGGGAAGGAGTTCTAGGTGTCCCTCTTCCGGACACTGGGGCTGCTCATGTTCAATGAGGGAGAGGGCTTCAGCTTCAAGGACACCAGAATAGCCATGGAGATGAGGACAATAAGCTAAAAGGGACACTGCAGTCACTGGCCTGTAGGAAAGCACACTTTCTGATCAAGAGCCCAAAAAGGAAGAAGGTGGAAGCTGGAGACAAATTCATCTTCAATGGCGATTTCAAGTGCAAGTTATTTAGGATAAAGATCAACCAAATTCAGATGAAGAAAACCATTGAAGAGCAAGTTAGCACTCAGAGCAAGTGTTTCAGGATAGACAATACCAGATCAATGCTGCTATAGTCAGAATAATGAAGATGAGAAAGACACTTGGTCACAATCTCCTGGTCCCACTTGTATTGCTTAAAGTCAGTCAAGGATGTAGATCATTTCCTTAGCCAGCTCTGTGCATGTCAGTACACGAGAGTAGGGCAAAGGTGAACCAAAATGGAAGCCAATTATCTTCTTTCAGGGGGAGCTGTCTCAGTGGTCTTCCACAGTATTCACTTGGCCTCCAGCAAGTACCTCAGCAGGTCTTTGTTGCCTACCTTGCAGGGACCCATATCTTCATTGCTAAAGTTTCTGTACAGTTTGTTGTTCTGCCTGGGTTGTGTTGTTATAGTTGTCCATTGACCTTAATAACATGGCATGGAGATAGTTAGATAGGGATCTTCTGCACACCAAATGTATTCTTCCTCTTCCACAAATGTCTTTCACTGTGGAATAGTAGCACAACTTCTTATTGGTAGTCTAGAACAATCATTCCCACCAATACTGTAACTCCCTCCTTAGCTTTTTGACTTAGGTTTGAGGGGGCCAAAATGACTATGGGTAAGTCTTAGCTTTCAGTTCAATGTAATCATAGTGTCTCCTGGTACAAGCTTCACTGTTCCTGGAACTAAGACTTCTGTGAGAGCAGAGCATAAAATCATGGAAACAGGAAGCAAAAACTTACTAGTGAGTACTTAGGTGTAATGGTGAGTGGCTCTATTGCCATTTCCACCTCTTATTCCTGAATCCATTTTTTCTGGCTATGGGAGCAACAGTACCATATACTGGACACTTATTAAGCATATATACAGCTTTCTGGAAAACCTTTCCCCAGCCATGCAAGGTGTTGTCAACAAGTTGGTCATCTTCAAAAGGCCATTCACTGTTCTATGAGTCCAGCTGCTTCTGGATGGTGTAGAATATGACAAGACTAGTTAATTCCATGAGCACAGCCCACTGCCACACTTCTTTGGCTATGTAGTGCATTTCTTGCTCAGAAGCAATGCTATGTAGAATACCATGAGAGTGGATGAGGCACTCTGTAGGTACCTGGATGACAGTTTTAGCAGAAGCATTATATTCAGGCCAGCCAAACCATGCCCAGACTAAATGTCTATACCAAAAAAGACAAAGTGTTGTCCTTTCCACAATGGAAGTAATCAGTATAATTAATTTGCTACCAGGTTGCAAGCTGAATACCCCAAGGAATGTTGTCATATCAGGGACTCAGTATTGGCCTCTGCTGCTGGCAGATCAGGCTTTTAGCAGTTGCTGTAGCCAGGTAACCATTGGTGAGTGGAAGATCATGTTGCTGACCATATGCGTAACCTTTATCCCTGCTACCATGGCCACTCTGCTTGTGAGCCCATTGACAATAACAAGGGTGGCTAAAGAAAGAGGTTGACTGCTATCCATTGACTGGATCATTCTATCCTCTTGGTTATTGAAGTCTTCTTCTCATGAGGTCATCTTTTGTTCAGCATTTATATGGAAAACACATATCTTCACGTTCTTCACACATGTGGTGTGGTCTATCTGCATACCTCTTCCACAAATGTCTCTGTCACCAATTTTCTAGTCATGCTCCTTCCAAGTCCTTTGTTACGGTTTATGTCTAGATGTTCCCACAAAGTCTCATGCAGTCTTGGGGGCAGGCTTCTAGAGCTTGTTATTGATTCATAGCTGAATGCTAGGGGATTTTATGAATGTGAGTGCTGCACCCACCCTGGGGTGGGTAGACTGAATACAACATAAGGGAGGGAAAGAGGCTTGTTCTTGCTCCTCCCTTTTTGCTCTGGCTGCTTTTTCTGTTTTTTACCACCATGAACTGTTGCCTCAGCCATATGCCACCCTGCCTTGGCACCAGGTGAGTATGGACTGAAACCTCCACAAACTGTGAACTAAGTAAACCCTTTCTTCCTTAACTCTGGATGTCATGTATTTTGTCTCAGCAATGAGAGAAAAGTAACTAAGACAGAATTTGGTACCAGAGAAGTGAGACAGTTGATGTGACTATACCAAATCATGTGGTTCAAGAGCCTTTGGGAATACCTTGTGGGAAGAGTAGAGCTGGAACACCTTAGGCTGTTCCATAAGAGAGATTCTGGTCAGAGCTCAGAAGACCAGAAGACTGATAGAAATCCTGCTGGTAAAGACCAGGCTTGGAAGGTTTTTGCTGGGAAGAAGGACTGCATTAGTTGTTGGACTTCAGATGATGTGTGTTATGGCTTGGCAGAGAGTTTGTCAGCAGGTCAAGTCACATGGTAACATGGTGTCCTGTGGCCAAGTGTTCCTTTCTGTTAAGGCCCAGTCGTAGGCCAGGAACTGTTTCTCAAAGGGAAAGTAGTGATTCTGGAGAAAATGTCAGTCTTGCTCCAAATTTCGATGGACTTGTGCTGTGATTTAACATCTACTACTGCTACCTCAAGTATCGTTGGATTTTCTGGATAATATGGCCCAAGTGACAGAGCAGCTGTATGACATCTTGGACCTATTGCAGAGCTTTCTATTGTACTTGTCCCCACTCAAAACTGGCAGCAGAGTCACTTGGTAAATAGGCCAGAGTAATTCACCCTTTCAACTCACACACCTTCCAACCAAGCTTCTCCTTTTAATGTGAGACTTTAAGCAGAGAACATTTTTTATTTCAACCATAACAATGGGACACCATGAAAAATGGAGAAACAATCTACAGAAGGTGAGAAATATTTGCAAATTATTTACCTGATAAGGGTCATGTATCAATAGTATACAAAGAATACCCACAACTCAACAATAAATATTTTAATGCATGAATTAAAATTGGCAAAGTTTTTGACTAAAAATTTCTCCACAAAAGACGCACAACTGGCTAACAAGTACACCAAAAGATGTTTAACATTATCAGTCACTAGAGAAATGCAAAAATCACCTTGAAATACCACTTCACAATACTAGAATTGCTATCATGAAAAAAGACAAATAATAACAATGTTGATAAGGGTGTGGAAAATTGGACCTTCCTACATGACTTGTGGGAATATAAAATGGTACAGCTTCTCTAGAGTCTGAGTTGTCTTGAGATTCTGGCCATCCCAGTCTGGCTCAATCTACACATAAGTTATCCCCAAACTGTGAAGTTGGTTGCTAGGTTATCAAGGGAAGTGGGATGACAAATAGTATCTTGCTGTTGTATGGGCTAAAGCATAATTGGGCTTCCTTCTATTACCAGTAGTAACTCTCCTAGCCACAGAGATTCTAGTTTCTGGGACAGTGCTAGGTACATGTAGGATGTAGGAATGCCAGAAACATAGATCTTTGTACTGGAAGATTAACACAGAGATAAAGATTTCACTCAGCTGTAGACCGAGAGCCCAAATGACTAGTCCTTGTTCAATATTTGAAACCCAGCATTATTTCCAATGCATACATACATACATAAAAAACATTGCCTTATTAGCTCTGGTGAATACTGTAGCAACCTGAAATTATTTGCAAAGGAGCTACTTATATGAATTCCAGAGTCATGAGAAGCAAACATCAGAATAAAAACTGTTCTAGTCATGTTGCCAACTGTACATAGGCTGCAGGTTTCTTAGAGAGAAATTCTGTCAGAATGGAACCAAGATCATTCTTCCCTGTATTACACATTGTGTCCAAATAGGTAGCATCTCAGAGGTTCACCTACCCCAAAATGCTTCTTAGTAAGCATCGATCTCGTTCTTACTATCTAGTACCTATCCGTTCAACTAAATAGCAGTTATCTTGGATGCAAGGAAACTACTGATACAACTTTAAAGATATACTGCCAAGGTTGTAGAACGTCCTGTTCTCTTATGTTACAATTATATTTCTGTAAATTTTTAAACTGCTTTTAATTATCTCCTAGATTTAAATCTACAGATAGGCAGACATAGAGATATATAGCTTGTAGTAATTACTTTTTGAGCATATTCATAAATTATTAAAAGCAGACAAGTACTTGAGATAACTTTTCTGATCAAGAATGATAAAACAGTTAGTTGTGTGTCACAAGTTTGAGACAGAGAGCTCTTATTTTTTGGCTGTGCTGATTTCCCTGGGTTAAATATTATCATCATTGCCAATTTCACACTAAAAATCACTGAAATGAACTTGGATTTGAGAAAAGACCTGCATAATCTGTTGTTAGGATCTGATGCATATCAACTCCAATACTCTATGACATATAGATCAGAAATAAGTCATAACAGATCCCTTTCCATGTGCCACCCCTATCTTTTAGAGCAATAAACTTGTTATAAAAATATTTTTGTATTGTGCCTTCATGGGTGGAGAGCACAGGAGCTAGATAGAGGAAAATAGAGTTAGTGCATATGGCTTCTCAATTAAATAGTGAAGAAAACAGTGTGCACCATTCCACATCTTCAGTAAATAAGAATATAGTACTATGGAAACACTGATAAAACAGTTAAAGACAGGGCTAAGTAACTCATATCATTCAGCATGGAAAAGATAAAGTTGTGCAGAAGTAGGATGGGTTTGTAGAAAAGAAAAATCTTTCTTTAATTGAAAAGGTTTTAAACTTGTGTTGAATGATACAAAAGAAGAAATAGAGGAGTGTGGTTAGTTATTCATTTTCAAAGAAGACATTGAAAAGGAAGTAGACTTTAAACTACACTGAAAAATATATGATGTATTATGTTGAAATAGGTGACAAAGAGGTTGTAGAAATAGGCACCATATAAAGTAACAGTTGGTACAACATTTCAAATACTCCACTTCTGTTGCTGTACTACAGGTATCACATAGAAGTTAAAAACATTTACAAGTAGGCTGATTATCTTAATTCTGACCTAGGCTGTTAAGCATAGGAATGTAAGTGGAAGACATATGGTAGATGGTATCAGTTTGGTGTTTAATGTCAGGTCAGTCCTTTTTTGGCATATGATTTCTTCTCCAAAATACTGAAGTTAGTGTAAGAAATTGAAGGAATAAATAAGGTCCAAAATGTACAATAGATACTGTGAATTGGGAAGAAATTGTTCAAAAGGAAAGAGATACTGGGATGGGGGAAAGGAGAAAAGAAGGAAAGGAAAAAGAAATATAGATACGATATTTAAGATAGCTATACTACCAATTTCTACTAGTTCATTTCAAAGAAATGTTTCTGCTTATAATGTTTGATCCAGTTTTCATGCCTATGTCCTGTAACCTGAGCGACTACTTTGAAGATAACAATATGCAATGTCTTAACCACTGTTATTCTCATACTATCTTGTTTTGAAATTTTGTATCATTGTTTTATTGTTTCTTCTCTTCAAAATAAAATAATTTTTTTAAAAAATAAAGAAGTTACTAAAACAGTAATACCTTCTATCTCACAGATAAAATTGTTAATGATTGCTTCTGGTTTCAGTGGTCCTCTTGGTTACCAAGAAACTATGAATCAATAAATTAAATTACTCCAGGCAACAAACTACTGCCTGAAGGCAGTGTTCCTTAGAGGTTTCTGTCATTCTAGGCTTAAAAAGGAAGAGAAAATATGACTTTTACCACAGGTCCTGCAATCTGCTTTCATCTAATCTAATTTTTTTTTTCATTCATGCTATGGAATCAGCAGCCAACAATCCTCATTAGGTGCCATATTTTTTCTTATGCATCTAAAAACAAAGTACTTATGATTGACAACACCTGAACAAACTGGGAATCCACCTTACAGAACTACCTGAAAAAGGTAACACATCATAGGTCTGGGAAGGACAGAAATTAATTTCTCCCCAATCTTCTACACATTCCAACAGTTCTATATATCAGCAAACATAAGAATTGTCATTTCAGTCTCCCTTGTCCTGACCAGATCCTAATTTTACATACTCCAGAAGTAAGTAAATTACATCCTACCAGAAGCAGATTATATAATTAGAACATTTGGGTTTTTTTGCTTTTGTTTTTGTCATGTGCTACAGCACTGCTGCTCTAACAGAAAGATAATAGAAAAAAGTAACAAGGTCTTTCCTGTCCTGTCCTGCCTCCCTTTCTTCCAACCATTTCTGGATTTACTTAAGGCACTTTTTCATTTACTAAGGCAGAACTGAAAACATCAGAAATGAAATGAATACACTACTGTGCATAAAGGTAAAGAAGATCAGTAATGCAGGTCCAAAAATGAAAGAGTCAGTCTATCAGAGAGTAGTCATCCTGGGGATGATAATTGTACGTAACTACCAGCTAAGACATTAAAAGAAAAAAAAATAAGCATATAAGAAAAACATAGGAATATTTTATTTAGATGATATAGCACAATTGTTTGTCTATAAATATGTATTTGTGTACATGTACCTGTGTGTGGTATGTTTTATAAACTAAGTGGTGAAAAAGAATAGAAGAGAATGATATCCACTGTAAATGAAAGAAAGAATTTAATCAGTTCCCAAGCAGCAAATACTATGAGCTTGGCCTAGACCGTCAGGAAGCCAGCTTCAGTCCAACATAAACTGGAATCTGAGTAAGTATAAACTTTAATTAAAATAATAAAAAGTAGAAGTTATAAAATCTTGCTGGGTTCAAGTAAGTGTATGTATATGCACAATGTACTAAGCATATATGTATAAACTGGATCAAAACGATCTGGGTGATAACTCTAACCAGTCTGAACATGGGGAAGGCAAAGTCTAGAACTCCAAATTTTATTTTTTAAATATGTTAAATGACTTTTTTTTAAGAAAAAGCTTATATCACAAAATATTAAGTGAAATAGAAAATTAATTTAAACCAAATCTTACTTTACACTTTTTCTCAAATCACGCTTTAAAAACATACTATAACATTTTTTGATTAGCATTTTATTATGCTTTCAATGGAGATTTCTATACATTTGAACTGATGATTTCAGTCATTTTGCCAATGGGCTTGTTCCTTGAATGGGTGTTATTAGCAGCTAGCAATAATACTTGGGGTCCTTTGAAACCTCCAGAAGTACACAAAGACTTTTTCTAGCTCCAGAATCCCTTTTTAGGAAAATGTTTTGTAATGTGCTAAATCATGCTGTAACTATAAAGCTCTTCCCACTAAACTGCATCCTACCATACCCAGATATGAAGAATATGTAGTTCTCATACATCTAGTGTCATACTCAGAAGGGCTGAAGTGACACGCCTAGGTTTACAGATTCCAATCATGGAAAAAGAATTCTTAGGACACTGTGTCATAAGAGACATGAGAAGGATCTCTAATAAAGAGATAGATGTAGGATGCACTCACAAGCAGAGTGCAGGTGCTCTGAGAAATCAGACATATTACAAGCTGGAGTAGGATGCCTTTAAAGGGGTGTCTTCAAGATAGATGATATAGCCAGGCATGGAGGTGCATGCCTGTAATCCCAGCATTCAGGATACTGAGGCAGGAGTATCACTGTGAGTTCAAAGCCAACCTTGGCTACACAAGCAAGTTCAAGGCCAGCCTGTACTACATAGTGAGACCCTGTCTCAAAAACGAAAAATAAAACAAAAAGATAGGTGACCTACGATATGTTTTCTCACTGTCAGGTTACAGTGCGATCCATCTATATAGGCTTGAAGTTGAGGCATGCTGTAACCAACCTTGCTGCTTTCTTGGGGTGGAGGAATGGCAATGTGTAGATGAAAAGGATAGGTCTAGTGCCTGAAATTTACAGGCTATTGTAAAAGGACTTCTAGGATTTTTAAAGTAAGTTTCCTGGAAGGGAAAAAGCTTGTCTTAAAGCTGTAGCTTTTTGAGTATTTTTAGCATAATTTAAAAATTTCAATTTCCTTGTCTGAAACTTATTTTAAAAGTGTGGCACAAATTCCTTATTTCAAGTTCAAGAACTCACAAATCCAGCTCAGTGACAATCTTATCTCTATGCATCATTATGGTATAAAGAAAATAAGGAATGGCCAAAAAATCCTTAATGAAAACCTTCAAATACATATATGGATAAACCTACCATTTTAAATCCTCTGCATAGTTTTGTGGCAAAATTCTAGTAAACTGCTCAGTCCTTACCTAGGCTATAAATAATCCTCCTGTTCGCTTGAAGGAGTTCTGTCTATTGTCATTATAAACTCAGTTCAGTTGCTATTAAAATAATTACCCTGGAAAAATAAACTTTTGTCTACCCTTGATAATTTCATTCAGTGAATCATTGTAGATAATTTTACCCCTTAGCAGTTTGTACCACTTAGAGTAATTATCACAATCTGTCTTGTATTATCCTTTCTTCTTCTTCATCTAGTAGACTAAAAACCAGTAGGTGGCAAGGAGTTGGTGAGACAGAAGAATAGGGTGTGTCTAAGACTGTCAGGCAAAGTAGGTATGACATGTTAATTACAAAATCCAAAGACACATGTGCAGAGCAGTTCCCAAAGTCTTCCACATGGACTTCTTGTCAAAATTTGAGCAGATTTTTGATAAGATGGACCTAGACATGATGCTAGCCCCAGGAGTGGGGGATTTAAAAAAGGATAACCACTACCGAGCTCTTACTATCATGTCCCTTCACAATACAACCCACCCTCATGCTGTAGAATATAATCCCTCCCCTACTTTTACTTGGGCCAAACTCACTGTACAGAGCATATTTTTTTCCTACCCTTAAAAAACAAAAAATTTTGCTACTGTTTATGCTTGTCTTGACAAATTCCTTCTTCATAACAGAAAGAACATAGAAACCACCTCTAAAAGGAGACCCTAGCAGCCCAAAGTCTGGTAACACTGGAATCATGTTCCATTCTACTTTGCCTACAGAGCTTTTCACGAAGTAGATGGTCAATGCCTAGCTAAGAACGGCCACTTGGTTACTGTTCCAGAGTTCCAAGAGTGATATCTCAACCCATACTCTTCTTGTTTGGCATCACTGGAGAGATCTTTTTAACTAAAAACCTGTAATGTTATTCACAGCTCAATCTGGATCTTAAAATCACTATTATTAATCATAAGCCAATGGGTTTTTTGGGTTTTCAACATCCCCCTTACCTCCTGAGTGTCGTTCTTTTCCACATCACTTACCTCAAGAGAATAAAGAATGGTTGCTTACAGTAAACCTCCTCAACATCCCTGCACAGCCTCATTAATATCTAACACAGAGTGGCTACAGTAGACAGATTGAGATTTGTAGTCTACAGATGACATGTCAGGTTTCTCAGTGGGTGAATTAAAAAACTTTGATACTTATCAAAACCATAATGACAGATTATTTACACTTTGGCTGTTACTATACTGTAACTCCAAAACATTTTGGAAAAGACACTACTAATAATTTGCTTTTCCTTTAGGTCTCCAATACAGTTTAATTAGGACATTTACACAAACGTGAAAGAACTAGGATACTCCCTAACTGTATCTAGTAATATATCAACTCATTTTTTTCAGTTAAAACAGTTGGATATAAATTTTTTATGGGCTACTACTGCTCTGATTGGCTAGAGGGTCTCATGTATAGCAATGGGTATAGTTTAGATGCTTAATAAGTCCAACCATGGAAGTTATTTATAAAAAGAACTAATGGTCATTACATGTATTGTTTATTAACCGTAGATACTCCCAGGCTCCAGAAAATAAGGGTCACAAATTAAGTCTTATTTAATTAAGTACCTACAATGTGCATGATTTGGTAGGTGGTGCTGTGGGAGGATCGAAATAGAGAAGTAGATGCCATGATAAATGAGGGTGATAAAATAATAGTTTCCTTATGGTTTAAAAAAGAATCAACAGTCTTTCTACCATTAATATGTTATGTTTTGTTTCCCTTTTCAGGAAATGGAAAATCTACTGTGAAGCTATGCGTGGACCAAAAATAAACAAAAATAAAGAGTTGTTTCCAAAAAACAGAGAAGGTCCCAACTCAGGAACTGTTAAAAAAATCTCTCATTAGATATTATTGTTTGGGATGGGGGTTAGAAATGCTAATCAGGAGATTCAAACATGTTGGTTTACTATAGATATCAATCAAGAACTCAAGGTGGGGGAAAGTGTGTAAGTGCATGTGATGGGGGGATGAATATGAAAAAAAAATACAGTATATACATTGAACCCCACCCTCAACATGTGAAATTAAGGGGTAGAGTAACATAAGGGGATGATGGGGGAAATAATTAAAGTATATGTTCATGAATAAGTCTGACAAAATGAAATCCACTGATGAGTGTAACTATATACACACTAATAAGAACGTGGAATAATTAATAAAAAATAAACTAGGTATATTTGCCTTAAAAAAGAGCTCAAGATGTATTTGTGAGGGGAATCAAGCAGGAGGCAATGAACAAAAGTCAAAGCAAAAATAAAGATGCTAATTACATGAGTCTATATGGAAAATTAAGCAACAAAGAATCCAGCTCTACTGCTCTGAAGAGAGAATTAAAGTCCCCAGGGAAAGTGAAAAGAGAAACTTCAATGAAAAAGATTGTGGCAGGCAGCACCTTCTCCCTGAGCCAGGACTCACTGTGTGGAAGAAGGCAGATCAAACCTGCAGATGCATGTTGACTGCTGGCCACCCTAGAGGGGTGCACCAGTGGAGGGGAGCAGTGGATTTGGAGGACTGCAGTGGTTGGTGAGTTACAGGGGAGTTGAGATATCCAACAAGAGAGGGTGATATGCTGGAAGCGATCTTGGAGAGGAACCAGCAGCTCAGAACTCAGAACAACTGCTGGCTCCATCTAGTGACCTCCAGCCATTTTTAAGACCATAGAAGGTGCACTGACTTTCAGGCTGAAGAGATCTGGTTCCAGCCTCAAGGCCAGAAACCAGCCTGAACTGCAGGGGAAATAAAGGTGCAGGCTAGTTAGGATTATCCACTATGTCTCTGTTAAGCTACTGCTGACTCTCTGGGATTGATCAGCATGGATCTGGATTCTGCCAATGTTGTCCACCAGTGACAGCAAAGATATACCTTAAAGTGGGCCTTTCTCTCTCTCTGTCTCTCTCTCTCTCTGTCTCTCTGTCTCTCTGTCTCTCTCTCTCTCTCTCTGTTTTATTTTGTTTTTCTTCATTTCTTGTTTTTATATGAGTGTGAATATGCTTTCTAGTTTTTTGATGGTTGTTGCTGTTCTACTCATTTTATTTCTTTCTTCTCTCTTTTCCTCCTGTCTTCTGCACCACTATCCCAAAGCTTGCATGATCTTCCTTTGTCCTCTATCCTTGCTTCCAATCTCTTCCTCTTCTTCTATTTCTCTATTTAGTCCTCTAACCCCCTGTAAAAACTTTCCCTGGGGATAAAATTGTCATAACAAGTGCTTATTTACTGCATGAGATTTTCTGGTTTGCTTTACATTTGTTATATAACCGCAAATCTAGTTCATAAGGATGTAGATGGGAAATTAATAGTTACCTAAGCTTACCATTTTTAAGTTGTGTTTGATGTCATTTTTATTACTAATTGTACTACTTTAGCCAAGGTGACATAATTGTTCTAACCAGTTGTTCTTCATGGTATACCAAGACTGAGACTGCCTAAGGGTCATTAAAAATGTTATAGGACAGTGCTAAAGAACCATGGGCTGAGCCCAGTAGGCAAAAATTACTCATCCCCAATAAATTGAAGAGGTAGGATCTTGCACCAGACTCAAAACCCAAAAGCCAAGTACACCTGGAAGTCACCTCTGAGAAGTAATTATTCCCTAAGGGCTCTAAATACTAGCACTAAAGCTACTCACTATAGGCAACTAACAAGCATCACCCCAGGAATTAAACTTCAAGAAAGATAGAAAATGAGAAGGCACTTAAACAAGATGCAAACTCAGAGGCCCAGCTTACTAAAGTCAAACTTAGAGAGCAACAAGGTGAGACAATCTGAAAGCCAGCTACCTGTCCACTCTGAAGTGGTAACAGCAGAATTAAGACAAATGTGCAAGGCTTCAGAAGAAAATCAAATGTGAAATAATTTCTCAGATAACTGCAGAGATAATGACCATAATGCTTAGTGACTCTACAGCAGATACATTTAAAAACAATAGAGGAGCATAAGAAAATGATGAAAACCATGAATGCCCAACATAGGAAAGAAATAGAATCCATAAAAGAGATTCAAATAGATATCCAGGAGATTAAAAATTCCATTGAAAGGATAAGCCAAAGTGAGGACAGAATCAAACATGTAGAAGACAGAATTGCAGTTAGTGAACACACAAGACAAATTTCTTTAAAATAGCACGGGATCATGAGAAATCAATCCAGCAGCTGCTAGATGACGCAAAGAAGAATAACATAAGATTGCTCAGACTCATTGATGAATATGTGTGTGTATATATGTGTGTGTGTGGGTATGTGTGAGAGAGAGAGAAAGAGAGAAAGAGAGAGAGAATATGACAATAAAATCTATCGACAAACATAGTAGGAAACTTCCCTGGCAGGGAAAAGGAATTTGACATATAGTTAAGTGAGACGTGTAGGACTAAAATTAGCCATGATCAAAAAAATTTACAGCAAGGTATATAGTAGTCAAAATTCCATATATTCAGCACAAGAACAGAATTTTAAAAGCTGTTAGAGAAAAGAAGCAAATCACTTATAAAGCAAAACCCATCAGAATCACAACTGATTTCTCAACACAAACTCTCATGTCAAGGAAAGTTTGGAGTAATGTTTTTCAATGCCCTAAAAGAAAACAATGTCCAACCCAGATTGATGTACCCCTCATAAATTATTTTTCAGAACTGATGGGAAAATAAGATACTTCCATGACAAAGAACACCTGAGGAAATTCAGGAACACCAAACCAGCACACCAAAATGTTCTGAAGGGCATCCTAGAAAGAAATAATAATGACTGCAACTCCTTAAACCCTAGAAAATGGAGCCACAAGGCAAAGCAAACAAGTAAACAGCAGAAAAAAGGGATCAAACAACAAGAAAATAACATGACAAGGATAAATCAATACATATCAGTACTAAACATCAATGTTAATGGTCTCAATTTATCAAAAGAAACAGACTGACGAAAAAGATCAAGAAGCAAGATTCAACAATATGCTGCATGTAAGAAACATATTTCATCAAGAAAAATTTGTAGACTGAAAGTCAAAGGATGGAAAACAATCATTCATGTTACAGGAACATGAAAAAAAACAGGGATAGGTATTCTATTTACAGACCAAGTGGTTTTCAAGCCAAGACTGATGAACAGAGACAAAGATCACTAAATCCTTGTAAAGGGAATAATCCAAGAGGAAGAGATACCAATCATGAATAAATATGCAAAAAATAGCAGTGCACCCAACTATTTCAAACAACTATTAAAGAACATAAAAATTAAGTAAGCAATAACACAATTTTGGGGGAGGATCTGAATACCCCATTTTCACAAAACACAGAGCAATTACACAGAAAATCAACAATGACTTCAGGGCCTGGTGTGCCCCAGCCGCCCAGCCGCCTGGGAGGCAGGCAGGCAGGTGGTGGAGGGTGCCGGCACTTTCGGGCCTGGAGTTCCCCGGCCGCTCAGGCGCCTGGAAAGTCAGGCAGCAGGTGCCCGTAAAGCAGTATGGAGACCCGTGCCGGCCTTGGAGCCGGCCACCATCGCGCAGCTGAGAACCACCATGCCACAGAGAAGCACTGACATAATAGGCCTGCCCGGACATGAGTGAACCATCCTGACATGGAGAATACTCTGGGAAAACATGCCACACGGCAGGTCACTCTTGGCCCTGCCCTTGAGAGCCAGAAAGGTCCAGAGTCAGTGGAGGAGCAGCTGATGAACAAGGACTCAGAAAACAGGAGAGTACCGATGCCCCACAACACAGAGGTTGAGCTGACTGAGGATGCAAGAGCCATTTGGGAACTGGAAACCAGGAGGACCTTGTGCAACACCTGGGGAGATCCGCTGGAAGCCATTCTTCCCCTAACTGTATAGGCTGCAGTGGAGGAGCGAATGGAGCTCCGGAGAGGTCTGCACTGAGACTTCATGGATTACATGGGTGCCCAATATTCAGATTCTGAAGAACCGCCTTCATGGAGAAGGTACTTGTCTAGGTTACCTGCCTGGGACACTTCACACCTGATGGTGCTGAGACTGTCTAGAGGGCCGAGGACTTCATCCACATGTTCCTGCTGCCTGTGTTGATGGTTGGATAGAGGACACTAAGTGGTTGTGGGGTCCCAACTTGCTGGGAGGCTGGAGAGAACACCCCTCTGCTTTCTTAGACAAGAGGCATTGATAAAGCATACTTCCCTGGATCCCAGGTCAGTAGAGGGAGAAACTATTTTTAAAGATAAGCTTATTACTCAGTCAGCCCCAGATAGTAGAAAAAAGCTACAAAAAATGGCTTTTGCCCCAGATAGCTC
>NW_004955562.1:909069-1003449 GCF_000276665.1 Chinchilla lanigera
TACTTGTTAGATCTTTCTTGCATATCTTTGTTTTCCTGAGAAATCACTTTGAAGATACCAACATGTATTACAGCAGCCATTGATAATTTCCTAACAATCTGTCCATAACTCTGTAATGTTTGTATTGTCCCTATGCTATTTTGTAAATGGATGCATGTTTATTAATATGTGTTTTCAACAACAACCATTGAGGCTAGTCAATGATTATTTAATTGATCATTCATGTATAGCTTTATTTGTTTTCCTTAGAAACCACTTTGCAGAAACCAAAGTATAGTACAACCACCATTGATAATTTCCTAGCATTTTTGTCTGTAACTTGCTATTATTTGTCTATTTGTTTTCCTGAGAAACTATCTTGAAGATGCCAATAGGTAAAATAACAACCATTGATAATGTCCTACCACTTTGTCTATAATTTGGTAAATCCCCCTATTACTATGTTATCCTTCGTTTATTCTTTAAAATAAAAAAAGAAGAAAAAGAAAATCAACAATGAAATATTAGAACTGAATCAAACTTTCAAACAAATGGAGGTAGTAGATATCTGTAGAGTATTCCACCCCACATCAAAATGTACATTCTTATCAGCTGCACATGAGAGTTTTTCGACAATAGGCCACATATTAGCTCACAGAACATGCTTAAATAAATGCAAAGGAACTAAATTTTCCCACTCATATTATCAGAATATAGTGCAATGTAATTGGAAATCAATGTCAAAAGAAACTACAAAATAGCAACACATTTAAATTAAATAACACCCTCCTGAATAACAAGTGTGTCACACATGAAATTTAAAAAGGAATTAGACAGTACCTACAATTAAATAAAAATGCCAATGCAAGATACTGGGACTTATGCAGCACAATGAAAGCAATCTTAAGAGGGAAAATTATACTGGTGAATACCCATATCAGGAAAACAGATCAAGTTCAAATAAACAGTTTAATGTTTATTCTCAGGCTTCTGGAAAAAGAAGAGCAAGTCAAGCCCAAAGCTTGACCAAGGCAGGAAATTATAAAGATTAGAACATAAATTAATGCAGTAAAGACTAAGAAAACCATATAAAGAATCAATGAATCAAAGAGTTAGTTCTTTGAAAGACTAAATGAAATTAACAAAGCCGTAGCCAATCTTACCAAAGAAAGGAAAAAAGTACTGAAATCCATGCAATTAGGAATGAAAAGGGTGAAATCACATTGGATCTTCACAAATCCAGAAGATCATCTATACCTACTTCAAGAATCTCTATTCTAATAAGATAGAAAATGCAGAAGAAATGGACAGGTTCCTAGGCACATATGAAATACCAAAGCTGACTCAAGAAGATATGAAAAATTTAATAAACCAATGTTAGTCAATGAAATGAAGATGCAATTTAAAAACTACCAACCAAGAGAAGCCCAGGTCCTGATTGATTCACTGCTGAATTCTACAAGAAATTTATAGAACACCCACTAATGCTGTTTCTCAAATTCTTTAAGGAAACTGAAAGGGAGCTAATACTCCAAAATTCATTCCTAGAAGCAAATATTACCCTGATAGCAAAACCAGAGAAGGACCCAAATAAGAAAGTGAACTACAGGCCAATCTCCCTAATTAACATAGATGCAAAAATTCTCAGTAAGATACTGGCAAACAGAATGCAGCAAATCATCAAGAAGATTATGCACCATGACCAAGTAATATTCATCTCAGGGATGCAGTGATAGTTCAACATACACAAATCAATAAATGTAATACCTAATATTAACAGAGCCAAGGACGAAAACCATATGCTCATCTCAATAAATGCAGAAAAATGTTTGACAATGTCCAACACCCAGTCATAATAAAAACCTTACCAAAAATTGGAATAGATGGTCTTTTCTTAATCTGATAAAAGCCATCTATGACACACCAACAGCCAACAACACACTAAATGGACAAACACTGAAAGATTTCACTCTAAAATTAGGAACAAGACAAGGATGTCCATTATCACCACTCTTGTTTAATATAATTCTGGAATCATTATCCAGAGCAATGAGACAAGAGAAAAAAATGGAATAAGGTAGAAGTTAAATTATTATTATTTGAAGATGGCATGATACTCTACATAGAAGACCCCAAAAACACCACCAAAAGACTTCTAGATTTAATCAACAAATTCAGTAGTGTAGCTGGCTACAAAGTCAACACTCAAAAATCAGTGTCCTTCTTGTACACTAATGACAAACTCACTGAGAGTGAAATAGGGAAACAACACCTTTCACAATAACTTATAAAATATTAAATACCTAGGAATTAATCTAATAAAGGAAGTAAAAGACCTCTACATTGAAAACTAAAGTATTCTGAAAAAGGACATTGAAAAGGATATCGGAAAATGGAAAGATATCCCTTGTTTTTGGATAGGAACAACATAGTGAAAATGGCTATACTTCCAAAACTGTTACACAGTCTTAAAGCAATCCAAATCAAAATTTTAATAGCGTATTTCCCAGAATTACAGTAAACAATCCTAAAATTATTGTGGAACCAGAAGAAACCTATGGAGGCAATGGTAATTCTGGGCAACAAATGCAAGGCAGCGGGCATCACAGTCCCTGACTTGAAATTATATTATGATTAAAAACAACATGGTAATAGCAAAAAAAAAAAAAAAAGAAAAGAAAAAAAAAAGATGCAAAGATCATTGAAACAGGCTAAAAGCTACAGAAACAACTCCAGACATACTTAGCTACCTTATCTTTGACAAAGGTACAAAACACATTCCCTGGAAGAAAGACAAATGGTGCTGGAAAAACTGGCTTTCCACATGCTGAAGATGAAAATTAGACCCATATGTTTCATTATGTAGTAAAGTAAAGTCAAAATAGACCAAAAATCTAAATATTAATAGAAAAACATTAAATCTTCTGGAAAAAGAATAGGTAGAACTCTTGAAGACATTGGTGTAAGCAAAGACTTTATAGACAAAACCCTGATCACACAGGAACTATCACAAAGAGTCAACAACTGGGATATCAACTTATTAAAAAGCTCTTGCACAACAAGAGAAACCACCAACACAGTGAAGAGACAACCCACACAGTGGAGAAAAATTTACCAGCTCCTCCTCAGATAAAGGATTACTATCTAGAATATATAAAGAACTCAATAAAATCAGACCCCCAAATTTAAAGATCCAATCCAAAAATTAGCATCTGAAATAATAGACACTTCTCAGATGAAGGAATAGTAATGGCAAATAAATATACAAAAAAATGTTCAACAGCATTGGTCATTCGTGAAATGTAAGTTAAAACAACTCTGAGATTCCACCTCACCTCAGAAAGAATTACTATTACCAAGAAAGAAACCAATAATAAATACTGGCAAGGCTGTGTGGAAAAAAGGAACACTTCTCCACTTTTGGTGGGAATGTGGACTGGTGCAAGAGTGGAAATTCCTCAAAAAACTAGAACCAAAATATATATTAACTATTGTGAAATAGGAAGAAAATGTTGAAATCAGAAGGGAAACAAGTGGGGAGGAGGAAAGGAAAGAAGGGAAAAGTAAAAAAGTAGAAAAGGAAAAAATGGAAATAAAAGTTTTGTAAATAAGGAGAGGAAGAGGGGTTGAAGGGAGGGTAGGGGAATGGAAAAAGAATCAAGTTATATCATATACAGCTATAAATTCCTTATGATGAATGTAATTATTATGTATACCTACAATGTGCCAATAAAAATCATTTTCTTTGAAAACTATTTCCAAGTAACACATGATAGAAGAGAAGGCACTAAGCTCATTTCCCTATGCAACTGAATCTTTCCCCATTCTGTACCAGCAGTGATTTAGTTACCCATGTAATGCTTATTTAATGTAAGTGTTTTCAGAAAAAAATTACAAGAATTTTCAAATAGAAATAATTAGCATCCATTGTAATTAGTATCTTCTTCCCCAAAGCTAGACTATTTAGCCAGAAACCACTAATTCTTCTCCCAGAACCTGCCTAAACTGGTAGATCTGCTAGAGATGTAGGCTTAAAGACACAGCTTTCAGGGTTAAATCATATTAAAACAACATTCCCTTTAAGGCAAAATCTTTTCTCCAGGCAGATTAAACAATAAATATATTCATCATTGTACAGGGCTTAGTCAAAAGCCCATTCACCTCATTTAAAGGCTTCACTTCATGTCAGTTTAAGGTCCAGTATAAAATCTATCCCCATCACAAAACCTGAAGATCATTCTAGCCTATGAATATCCTACCTATGGACTATATACTAGGTCTCTTCATCACTCATTTTTTCCTTTTCATATGCTATCTTAGCATTATTACCTTTTTTAGGCATATCTCGTCCATACATCTTGATATTTGAGGTTGACAGAAGGACCTGAGGATGCTTGGCTTAGAGTAGATATGTTTCAGGTGCACAGTGAATAGACTTTTAAATAATTCAAATGTTTTATAAAAATGAAGACTTGACCTTTGTTGTTTCAGAAGGTAGAGTTTGGAAGAAGCACATTTTAAGAATACATGAACAGGTAGTAAACATATATTATGTATTTACTGTGTTTCATGTTCTATATTGAACACCTGCTCACTTCATTTAACTACAGGGCTATCTAATGGTATAACTGATTAACAATGAACTAAAGTACCATTCAAAATAATCAGGATTATATAATTGACTATATAGAGTGTGCCCCTTAAGTAACAAAGCAAATTTGTCTGTAGAAAATAAACCCAAGTGCATAGATACATATAAATGTCCTACTTTAAAGAAATTAACTTCTAAAATGTGAACTAATTTCCAAATGGCATAGCTGCCACTCTCAAAGGATAAAGACTTTTATCTTAAATAGATTCCATAGGCTCTGGAGACAACTCAAAGGAGAAGTTCCAAAAGCACTTTTTGTTGTTGTTGTTATTACTGTTGTTGCTGTTGCTTTTTATTTTAGTACTGAGCATTAAACCAAGCACATTTACACTAAGCTCCATCACCAGACTTTTAATTTTTAAATTTTACTTTGAGATAGGATCTTGCTAAATTACTAAGTTGTCCAGGGTGGGCTCAAGCTTGCAATCCTTGTGCCTCAGTCTCTCAGAGTGCTAGGATTGCAAGTGCATGTGACCATGCCTGACTCCAAAAACACTCTTAGGTAATGATAGTGTTGGGAGAATAGCATATATTTCTAAAATGACCAATCTGGAAAAGGACAATATACATATTCTATATAACTACCTACTTTTTAAAAGAAAATATATATTACTTTATAATTTTAGCCCATGTACAACATCTTTCCACCTCAATTACCAGTGCCTCTTGTCAAAGTCATTTTTAAACTGATAATGTGAAGTCTGTAACACTCTCTTCATACTCTTAAAAGGTATTCATGTCTACTCAAAGCCATAAGTCAATTATAGTAATATTATATGATAACAGTATTAATACAATGTGAAATTAAATTTTGAGCTCATACTATGTGTCAGATACATGCTGAAGATATTTATTCATCTCACTCATCAAATGGCTCTTCAGTTAACTAAAATGGTCAGGCAACTCAGAGGCTTAACGCACTTCCTCCAATTGAATTGATCATTTCTAATGCTGAATTATTCTCTTGTCTTATAATCACTGATATATAGCTTATGTCTCTTATTGGTACTGCTTATTTAATAATTTCCTCTGCATTCCCATATACAAAGCTATTTCCTACTGAATAATATTCAAAAGTTATGGTTATTCTCCTATGCTTCATTTTTCTCTTATGGTCAGAATGTGTCCTTGTTAATTTTTAGAAAATATTACCTTTAGCAAAATTACTAACTGGACAGAGAATTAACACAAATAACAGACTCTTTCATGATAAACAAATCATATTCAAGCTGGCTGATGAAGAAGGCAGATGCTTAATATTGTACCTGTGCTGTCCAAATATCATTGTAGATTTGAAACATATTGTATTAGTTTCCTATGGCAGGTGTAACAAATTATCATAAACATGGTGGCATAAAATAATAAGCAATTTATTCTCTCAGAGTTCAAGTGTGTGGAAGTGTAAAAATTAAGGTATCAGTAGGGCTGCACCCCCTCTGCAGGCTCTAAGGAAGAAACAATTCCTTGTAGCTTCTGGTGTTCAATGACATTCATTAGTTTGTGAGAGCATCTCTCTGCTCCCATCTTCACACTGCCTTCTCCTCTGTTTGACTCTTTTCCTATTTGCCTGTGTTATCTTCCTTTGTTTCTAACTCATAAGGACAAATATAGGGCATTTAAGGCCCACTAAAATAATGCAGGATGTTTTTCTTGTTTTGAGATCCTTAATTAAACTGTAACTGCAAAGACCTTTCTTTCACATAAGGTAACATCCACAGTTCCCAGGGATTAGGATGAAACAGATCTTTTTGAGGTCAACCATTCACCTCACTACAATATTAAGTACTGAAGCATGCAAACACTTTTTAGCATCTTGTATAAATTTCAAACTAGGCAGAAAACTAATGAGGTAGTGTTGGAAAAATCTGAACATTAAACAATACCAGTAATTCTTAACATGCTTACAAAAATAGGCTATTAGTTAAATGTACAAGTAGGCATGCTATATACTAGATGTTTTTGTTCCTGCAAAATTTCTATTTTGAATCCTAATCCACAATGTGATGGTATTTTGAGGTGGGGCCTTTTGGGATACGATTAAATCCTGTGGGTGGAATCTTCATGAATAATATAGTTTCCTTGTAAAGGAGACCTCAGGGAGCTGCCTTGTCCTTTCTAACATGTGAGGACAAGCTAGATGATGTCAACTACGAGCAAACAATAAAGTAGGTGTTCAACAAATACTAAATTTGCTGGGGCTTTGAATTTGGAATTTCCAGTATCCAAACCTATGAAAAATAATTTTCTGTTATTTATGTCACCCAGTTTATGATTTATTATAGTAGCTGAAACTAATATAGTGCACAAATTTTGTATCTTCAGTCAGATTTGCCTACAAAATGATACAATTTATAATGGTCACTAAGTTTAAAATGGTAAGTAGAAACCTATAAAATTATACACTTTCAATTCCAGATTATCTTGATAGTGGAAGATGCCAGACTTAAGTATGGAAAACAAAGAAGCTAGGAAAGCTTCACTCTAAAGATTTCTTTAAAACATGTGACCTTCTCCTTAGTTTGGAATGAAGATGGGGTATCTTTAATCAACCCTGGTGATGATGATTTATTAATCCAAAAATTTTCATAGTAATACTTCCTTTCTACAATTCTAATAAATATAATCATTCATTTACTCCCTTTGGCGCATTCAGCAAACACAGGGGTGTGCTAAATGTTGTAGAACAGCAGTCTAGAGCTGTGGCCAATATTATTAAGATTTTTCAAGTAAAATGAAGGCAATTGCAGTTGTAAGGGAGTCCTTTTTCAGATTTTCAACTTCCATATGTACTCTTTCCAAAATCTGATCTTTCTGAAAAAGTGTCTGTTGTTAAGTACTCTCCTTTCAGTAGTCTTCCCTCTTCTTTGCTATATTTCTCACCTATTTTGAATCTTTGCATGTGCAAAGTCCCAGGGTATAAAACCTTCAGGGTACCCAATAAAGGAACAATTCCAAACATTGGGGTAGAGTTTGAGAAAGTCAATTATCCTATCAACTTGGCAGTATATACTCTTGCAAACTAGAAAGATTCTAATACTCTACTTTTAATTGAGTAAGATATTCAGTTTGTAAGTCATTAGAGTAATTTTGATAATGGGTCATTGTGATTTGTGGCAAGTAACTTCAAAGAAGTTCAAATCTTGTAATATTAATTACAAAACTTCCATTCCAATCCCATTTATATGCACACACTCCAAATAATTTATATTCTCAAATCACAAAAGCAAAAATAAAATTCATACAAAACCTATTATACCCTGGAAATTGTTAATATTGATCAATAGATATATTAATTGCAAAAAACTACTATCCACTTTATTGATATCCATTTGCTACAAAACAACTTATAATTTTAATAAAGACACAGTCTAGAAATTTTAAACCCTTAGAGATTTGAAGCTTGGGAAATTATTTTAAAACTAAGGAAAGTTTTTAGAAACAATTCAAAAGTGTGACATTATAATACCTTGGGAGCTAAAAGGAACATAGAAGTATGGACAGTCGATGACAGCATTACTTCAATTACCAAGGAAAGCTTCATGGAAACATAGTTGAATTTTCAATATATTTAAGTGTGTAACATTTAGCACTTCCTATATGAAAGTGCTATTGTTTAGTGCCATGTGAGCTTTCAAAATTAATAAAACAAATCTCTGTCTTCTCAGGGTACATAATTTGGCTAGCTAGGACAGGAATGGGAAAGATTTCAATAGGCAGAGATGGAAGGTGGTAGAGACAACACAATGACTTGGGAAGACATGGAGAAAAGAGCCAGGAAATGATCTATAAAGAGCAAGTCATCCAAAAGCAAGATACTTAACATTTAAACAAGATTACTTTAAAAATGAATTTCAAATTGAAGCACAAAACTCCCAGATCCCTGAAGTATAGTGAATTCAGTACTGAGAAACAGTAAGTACAACCTACAAAATTTTGTCAACAAATTTGTATTAAATCAACCAAAATTAAGTAAGAACAAAAACTTCAAAACTTATTTTAACATAAATGAAATATGTCTATCACCATGTGCTAAAGTCAAAATGGATCAAAAGCTAAATATTAAAACAAAAACACTAAATCTACTGAAAAACAAAGTAAGTAGACATCTTGAAGGCATAGGGGTAGGCAGAGAGTTCATGAACAAAACCCAGACTGCATGGGAAATATCTCAAAAAATCAACAACTAGGATCTCATCTTATTAAATTTTTTTTGCACGGCAAAGAAATCACCCACAAAGTGAAAAGACAACCCACAGAGTGGGAAATCATTTTATCCAATTATCCCTCAGACAAAGCACTTCTATCTAGAACATACAAAGATTTGAAAAAAATAGGACTGCTCCAAAGGCAAAGATGCAATTGAAAAATTGGCACCTGAGATGAATACATATTTCTCAGATAAAGAAATACAAATGACAAATAAATATATGAAAAATGTTCAATATCACTGTTCATTTAAGAGATGTGAATTATGCTGGGCATGGTGGTGCACACCTGTAATCCCAGCACTTAGGAGGCTGAGGCAGGAGGATTGGCACAAGTTCAAGACCAGCCTGGGCTACAAAGTGAGCTTAAGTCCAGCCTGAACTGCATAGCAAGACCCTGCCAAAAAAAAAAAAACAAAAACAAAAAAACAACAACAACAACAACAAAAAAGACATGTGAATTAAAACAACGCTGAGATTCCATCTCACCACAGAAAATATGGCTATCATCAAGAAATCAACCAATAATAAATGCTGGAGAAGCTTTGGGAAAAAAGGAAGCCTTCTCAACTGTTAGTGACAGTGTAGACTGGTATAGCTACTGTGGAAATCAGTGTGGCGATTCATCAAAAAACTAGGATTAGAGATCCCATTCGACCCAGCTATTCCCTTTCTGGGTATCTTCCAGAAGAATTAATATTTTTCTGTCCTTTTTTTGAGACAGGGTCTCCCTATTCAGTTCAGGCTGGCCATGAGCTCACTTTGTAGCCAAGGTTGGCCTCAAATTTGCAAGGATACTCCTGCCTCAACCTCTCAAGTGCTGGGATTACAGACGTGTGCCACCACACCTGCCTTTTCCAGAAGAATTAAAAAAAGCATACCACAGCGATATATGTGCAGCCAGATTTATAGCAGCACAATTTATCATAGCTAAATATTAGAAACAACCCAAATGCCCATCAACCAAGGAATGTATAAAAAAGTACTTTTTTTAAAACAGTGGAGTACTACTCAGAAACAAAGGATAAACTTGAGCCTTTTGTAGGTGAATGGATGCAACTTGAGGCCATACTCATAAGTGAAATAAATCAGATACACATATGTAAACATCATATTGTTTCACAGATGTGACAAATTGAAAAAGTAAATAAATTATAAAATGTACAATAGATATTGTGAAATGGGAAGAAATTGTTTAAAAGGAAAAAGGAACTAGGATGGAGGAAATTGGAAAGGAAGGAAGAGAAAAGTGAGAAAAATACAAGTTAGCTATACTATTAGTGTCTCTTAGTTCATTGAAAAAGAATACTCATGCTAATATCAATTGGAGAATTTTTTATGTCTGTATCTTGTACTCTGAATAACGACTTTGAAGACAGCACTATACAATGTATTAGCTCTTGCTATTCTCCTATTATTGTGTTAAGAAATTCTGTTTTAACTTTTTCCATAAAATAAAAAAATGATAAAAATAGACCAATTTTAACCAGGTTTTTATTAGTTAAAATAATTGGGGGGGGGACTGGAATGCTGTAATAATGTGGGTAAATAAAAAGTGGAAGTCCATGACCTAGACAGTGATTGGCTCCTGGCCATAAATATGTGTCTATGTAATAAGACAATGAAAGGGAAAAAAAAACATTAGGAAGACTCAGCTACTCAGCATAGGAAAAGTGTCTGATGGATGACTAGAAAAATAACCATTTCAAATCAACATTTTGAAAGTCATGGTGTGAAACTTTCAATAAGAGAATTGCGGGGCAGAATGAAGGCAGAAACATTTCTATGTCAAGGTGTAGACATTATCATTTTGTCAGATCATTTTAAAGGGAAAGCTACCAAACATTCAGAACACTAATTCATTTTCACAGAGGAATACATGGGTAATGTCCAATAGAGAAATGCCTGAAACATTTTGGCTAGAAATAAATCTTTGCTTGTATGCCTGAGCTCCTTCATACAAAATTTAATTAACAGGGTCTCCTGCAAGAGAGTGCAATGATCCAGCTATCTTATGATACTCTTTACTAAGATACACTGTAACATACTGAACCCCAGAAAATCATATTGGTCTTGTGTTGCAGTCAGAAAGAAAAAAGATAGATTTGAAATATTAAACTAAAGGAGACAGGCAAGAGATGTCAATGCCTAGAAGGACTCCCATTCAGAGGGTTAATTATCTCTCCCTTTGTGGCAATGCAAGAAATCTTTTTGGATTTGGCCTGGAAGGCTTTAAAATGAAGGAGAAATGAAAATAGCTTCCTAGGCCACCTTTTAAGTTGATTTTTTTCCAAACTGAAGATTGAACCCAGGACTACATATATACTAGGCGAACACTCTGCCACTACGCTACACCCCTAGCTCTATGTTGAACTTTTGAAATATTATTCCTGGAAAGAGTACTAAGGCTTTCATGAACTTGCAAGCAAATAGGGTGATACTTTCATTATACCAAAAAGATGCAACAATTGAATGCAACATTTGATCCTGGACTGGTGAAAAACATGGATACTGGACTGGAGAAAAAATACAATGGACAGTATCAAATCAAGAAACAACAAAAGAAAAAGTATTGTATCAGTGCCGAATTTTCTCAATTTGATAATCATTTTCTGATTGACCAAATTTTCTTAATCTTAAGAAACACACAAATGTACTTGAAGTAAATGAGTATGAAATATGCAATACATGCACAAATATCAGGGGAAAATAGTATAAAGAAAACATGATAAATCAAATGGGACAAAATATTAGCAATAGGTCAATCTGAGTGAAGAATAAGCAAGTGCTCTGTGTATTTTTTAAATATTTTCTATGAACTTGAAATTATTTTTAAATAAAAAGTTTAAAAATGGTCCCACTAAAAGAACTATCCCATCTCTCCACAAAAATCAAGAAAGCCAAATTATATATCTAGGATTTCAAAATGGTATTAGCAGGAAAGTTGGAGTAAGGATATCAAGAAATCCACTTCTAGTTTGTACATTGAAAAAATAAATGAAACATACAAACCCTTAGCCAACCTCACCAAAAAAAGAAAAGGGAAAACCCAAATCCATCCAACTAGAAATAAAAAGGGTGAAACCATAACTGATTCTGATAAAATCCAAAATCAGTAATTACCTTGAGAAGCCATACTCTAATAACATGGAAAATTCAAAAGAAATGGTTAGATTTCTAGATACATATTAACTACCAAATCTGAACCAAAAAGTTATAAAAATTCTGAATAATCTAATATCAATCAATGAAATTATACAATTAAAAAACTACCAACTAAGGAAAACCCAGGTCTTGATGGATTCAATACCAAATTCTACAAGAACTTTAGAAAAGCTCTAATGTCAATACTCTTCAAACTTTAATGAAATTGAAAGGGAAGCAGTACTCTCAAAGAAAGTCCTGGAAACAAACATTACCATAATTCTAAAACCAGAAAATGACCCAACCAAAAAAGAGAACTAAAGGCCAATCTCATTAATGAACACAAACACAAATATTCTAAACAAAAAACTGACAAGCAGAAGGCAGCACACTATGAAAAACATCATACACCATGACTAAGTAGGCTTAATCCCAGGTATGATAGGGGTGGTTCAGCATATGCAGCTTAAATAATGTAATACATGATATTAACAAATGCAAGGACAAAATCACATGATCATCTCAATAGTCACAGATACACCATAGGAAAAAATCCAATGTACATTCATGATTTAAAAAATGTGGAAGAAATAGGTATGGAAGGTCTTTACATCGATCTGATAAAAGATATCTATGAAAAATCAACAGCTAACATCGCAACAAATGCAGAGTACCTGAAAAATTTCCCTCTAAAATCAGGAAAAAGACAAGGATGCCCATTTTCACCATTCTTGTTCAATATAGTTCTCAAGACATTCACCAGAGCAATCAGGTAAGAAAAAATTTTAAAAGGATCTGAATAAGAAATAAAGAAGTTATCATTATTTGCAGATGACATGACTATTTATGTATATGATGGAAAAAACTGCATCAAAACAATCCTAGAATTAATAACCAAATTAAGCAGTGTAGCAAGATGCAATATGAACACTCAAAAATCAATAGCTTAGGGGCTGGGGACTATGAGTTGTAAACTGACATGGAATGTCCTAGGTTCTCCTTACCCTGCCTGTCTTGTGGACCAGTTTTAGAACACAGACATCAACTTCCTCTCCAAGCCAGGGAGATAGCTCAGTGGCACAGTGCCTGCCTGGCAAGCACAAGGTTGTGAGTTCGATTCCTGGTACTGGAGAAAAAACAAAACAAAACAAAAAAATCAAAAGCTTTCCTATGCACCAATAATAAATACTGAGAGAGAAATTAGGGAAATAATACTTTCAAACAGGATCAAGTAAGAAGAAATGTGGAGGTCTCAACCTAATGAAGGAAGTGAAAGACCTCTACAGTGAAACTACAGTATTCTTAAAAAGAAGATCAAAGAGGGTATCAAAGAAGAAGAAAGATATCCCTTGATCCTGGATAGGCAAAGATAATACAGTCAAAATGGTTATACTCCATCACAGGATGCATCTGAGCTCTGAGGGAAGCAAGTATGCGCCATCAACTGCTTGGGGATCCTCGAGCCGGCACCATTGTGGTGCATGTCTGAGACCCAGGAGACCCAGGTGCATTCTGTGAACTACCTGGGGATTCCCAACCTGAGAACCCACCAGCTGCCAACATTGCAGGCCAAGTTTAACACCCAGAAACTCAGGGATGCTTAGGACCTTTGGTGAGTTGTACAGGAAGGGTTAGGCTTGGTGCTCCACCTCTGCATTGAATATGCCAAGACAAAGGAGCAACATACAATTTTAGAACTCCACCCCATCCAGGGCAAGTCCAGGAGACATCATCATAGGAGAACTTCAAAGTCACACACCTGAAATCTCTGAAATGATTGCAACTGAAGTAAAGAAACAACTCCATCAGACTGTAGAAAAAATCAGATAAGAAATAGTCTCTCAGGTAAATAAAGAAATGACAACAATCATGAAAGACATTTTAAAAAGACATATTTGGGGCTGGGGATTTAGCTCAGCAGCACAGTGCCTGCCTGGCAACTGCAAGGTCATGAGTTCGATTCCCGGTACCAGAAAAACAAACAAACAAAATAAATAAATAAGACATTTAAAAAATGGAGGACCGGGGCTGGGGATTTAGCTCAGCGGCAAAAGCGCCTGCCTGGCAAGCGCAACATTGTGAGTTCGGTTCCCGGTACCAGAGAAAAACCAAAAAAAAAAAAAAAAATGGACGACCATAGAAAAGTGATGAAAACCTTCAGTGAACAATAAAGGAAAGACCAGAATGCATGAAATAGATCCAAACAAATTTCAAGCATATTAAAACTTCAATTGAAAGCTTGCAAAAGCTCTTGAATGCAACTGAAGATACACTTTCAGATCTTGAAGACAGCAGCTAATGATTGTGAAAGGAAATATCTCTTCAAAATAAAAAGGAACCAGAAAATATCAGTTCAACAGTTGCAGGATGATGCAAAGAAAAATACTGTAAGACTAATAGGTGTCAACAAATTAGCAGGGGTCAACACAAATGACATAAAAAGATTATTTGCAGAAGAATAACAGAAAATTTCACAAGCATGGACAAAGAATCTGACATAAAGTTAACTGAGGCATATAGAACACAATGTAGCCATAACCAAAATAAATCTACACACAGAAAAATACTAATCAAGATCACAGAAATTCAGCAAAAGAACAGAATATTAAAAGCTATTAGAGAAAAGAAACAGATCAGCTATACAGGAAAGCACATCAGAATCATGACAGATTTCTCAACACAAACCAACACATCAAGAAGAGCTTGGAGTAAATTATTCCAGGTCCTAAAATGAAATAACTTCCAACCCAGATTGATCAACACTGCAAAACTATCCTTCAAAATTAATTTAGAAATAAAACATTACTACAAAAAAGAACAACTGAAGAACTTCATGACCAATAAACAACACTATAAAGAGTACTAAAATATATTATAGAAAGAGATAAAAGTAACCACAATTTCAAGAACAATAGAAAGGAACCACCAAGTACAGCAAGCAATTGAAAGACAGAAAAAGTAGGAAACCAACAGCAGATAAATAACATGACAAAGATAAGCTAATACATATCAGCTTATATAACCAATAATGTAAATGGCCTCCATTCAGCAATTAAAAGAAGCAGACTGACAGAGTGGATCAAGAAACAAAATTCAACAAAGTGCTTTGTACATGAAACATTTAACTCAAAAGGACATTCATAGACAATAAATCAAAAGGTAGAAAAGCATACTCCATGTGACAGAAATCCAGAAGAAAGCAGAGGTAGCTACTCTATTTTCAGACAAGATGAACTTCAAACCAAGAATGATCAAAAGAGATAAAATACTTGTTATGGAAAAACTGCAAGAGAAAGAGGTAACAATCATAAATATGTATGCACCTAACATGGGAGCACATCTATATAAGTAAAATCTTAATAAACATGAAAAAGTAAATAACTAATAGCACAGTTGTAATAAGAGACATTAATACCCCATTGACATGAAGACATAGATCAACTAGACAAAAAAATCACCAAAGAAGTAACAAAGCTCAACCAAGCTTGTGAAAAAATGGACTTAGTAGAGTGTTCCTCCCCACAACAGAATACACATTCTTCTCAGCTGTACATGGGATGTTCTCTAAAACAGACCACATACTAGACCATGGAACATGCTTAATTAAATGCAAAGGAATTGAAATTATCCCATGCATATTATCTGACCATAGTGCAATGAAATTGGAAATAAAGGACTAAAGGAATCACAAAAACTCTATAAACACGTGGAAATTAAATAACAGCCTCCTGAACAACTAATGGGTCACAGATGAAATCACAGAAGAAATTGAACAACATCTTCAATCAAAAGAAACTGGAAATACCACTTACCAGAATCTGTGGGAGGCACTGAAAGCAGTCCTCAGAGGGAAGTTTATAGCAGTGAACCCACACATCAAGAAAACAGAATGAGAACAAATAAATAGCCTAATCCTGAACCTCAAACTTTTAGAAAGAGAAGAGCAAGTCAACAGAAAGCCCAAAGAAGGGAGTTAATTGTACAGATCAGGTCACAAATTAATGAAACTGAGATGAAGAAAACAATACAAAGCATTAATGAATCAAAGAGTTGGTTCTTTGAAAGAATAAATTAAACTGATAAACCCCTAACCAACCTTATAAAAAAATGAAAGAAAAAACTCAAATTCATGCAATAAGGAATGAAAATGGCAAAATCATTACAGATCCTATAGAAACTCAGAAGATCATCAACACTGACTTCAAAAATCTTTACTGCCATTGGACAGAAAATACAGAAGAAATAGACAGATTCCTAGATACCTATGAATTAACAAAGCTGAATCAAGGTGATATAAAAATTCAAAATAACTCCATATTCAATTGATGAAGTTGAAAACTTGATTTAAAACTTAGCAACAAAGAAAAGCCCAGGTCCTGTTGGATTCACAGCTAAATTCTATAAGACATTGAGAGATGATGTAATGCCAATACTTCTCAAACTCTTCAATGAGATTGAAAAGGAAAAACTATCCCTAACTCATTTCTCGAGGCAAGAATTATACTGAGAAAGAGCCAACCAAAAAAGAGGACTACAGTTCAATTGCCCTAATGAACATAGGTGCAAAAATACTCTATAAAATACTAGCAAACAGAGTGCAGCAAATCCTCAAGAAGATTGTACAACGTGACCAAGTGGAATTTATCCCAGGGGTGCAAGGATGGGTCAATATACTCATATCAACAAATGTAATACACAATATCAGCAGAACCAAAGATAAAAACCACATGATCATCTCAATAGATGCTGAAAAAGCTTTTGACAAAGTCCAACAGTCATTCAAGATAAAAAACCCTATAGAAAATCAGAATAGATGACCTTGACCTTAATCTGATCAAAGCCATCTATGACAAACCAACAGCCAACACCATACTAAATGGACAAAAACTGAAAGCTTTCACTTTAAAATCAGGAACAAGACAAGGATGTTCACTGGCACCACTCCTGTTCAACATAGTTCTGGATATATTAGCCAGAGCAATCAGACAACAGCGAGAACTAAAATGAATAGGGATAGGCGTGGGAGAAGTGAAAGTAACATTATTCAAAAATGACATGATACCGCACATGGAAGACCCCAAAAACTCCACCAAAAGACTCCTATAATTAATCAACAAATTCAGTAGTGTAGCTGGATACAAAGTCAACACTCAAAAATCAATAACATTCCAATACACAAACGATAAACACTCAGACAGAAATTAAGGAAACCATACTTTTCACGATTGCATCCAAGAACTTAAAATGTTCAGGAATCAATCTAACAAAAGAAGTAGAAGATCTCTATAGTGAAAATACAGTACTCTGAAAAAAGAGATCAAAGAAGAGTTCAGAAAATGGAAAGACATTCCTTGCTCATGGTTAGGAAGAACCAACATTGTGAAAATGGCCATACTCCCAAAATTGTTATGGAGATTCAATGCAATCTCGATCAAAGTATGATTAGTATACTTCACAGGTCTAGAGAAAACATTTGTAAAATTCATCTGGAACCAGAAGAGACCCAGAATAGCAAAAACAATCCTGGGCAACAAAGACAAAGCAGGAGGGATCAGAATCCCTGACTTGAAATTATACTACATAGCTACTGTGATAAAAACAGCATGGTATTGGCAAAAGAAAAGACCTGAGGATCATTGGAAAAGAGTGGGAGATGCAGCCACAAACACAAACACACTCAGCCACCTCATCTTTGACAATGGTGTCAAAAATGTTCACTGGAAGAAAGATAGTCTCTTTAATAAATGCTGTTGGAGAACTAGCTTGCCACATCAGAAGACCGAAACTTTACTCATGACTATCAGCATGCACCAAAGTAAAGTCAAAACAAACTAAAAATGTAAATAATAAAACAGAAGCACTAAATTTACTGGAAGGGAAAGTAGGTAAAAATCTTGCAGGCATAGGAGTAAGCAGAGAGTTCATGAACACAAGCCCAACTGCATGGGAAATACTTCAAAGAATCAACAATTAGGGTTTCATCTTATCGAGAAATTGTTACACATCTAAAGAAATCAGTAACAGAGTAAAAAGAAAACCCACAAATTGAGAAAAACTTTTAGCCAACTTTCTCTCAGATAAGGGACTTCTATCTAGAACATATAAAGAACTTAAAAAGTCAGGCCCCCCAAATTCAGACTCAATACAAAAATTGGCATCTGAGATGAATACACACTTCTCAAATAAAGAAATACAAATGGCAAATAAATAATGAAAATTGCTCAACATCATTAGTCATTCGAGAAATGCAAATTAAAACAACACTGAGATTCCATCTCACACCAGAAAGAATGGCTATCATTGACAAATCAACTAATAACAAATACTGCCTCAATTCATGAAACTGATTTTTTCAAAACTCAATAGAAAAGCTTTTTAAATCACCTGATGCTAGGGATTATTCATACTACTGCCTTTCTCCATTTTCATAGATAATGGAAAAGTGATCATATACTGACATTCAACTAACTTCTCTAACAAACAATGACATATCCCCAGCATTAAGTATGCATGTATAAACTCAAAAATGCTATTGAAATATATTACATTTGCTAATGGCTACCAGGCTCAACCACAACTCCTGACCTTTAGGAACTTAAGTGCAAAACATCAAATGACAGAGTTCTTACACAAGCCAGAGTACAAGTAGAGGACTGTCTCATTTCCACATCGTCTCCACCCACTGTGGGTAAACACTTCCTACTTCCCACCTCCCTACACAGAAACTCCCCACCCCTACACTGCAAACCTTAAAATTTATTCAATAGCAATGGACATTTTGCAAAGTTAGCAAGTACTTCATGCTTCATGAACATAAGGAATTCTTATCCCAGCATTTGTTTCTACTCAAATGTCAACATTATGGTATCCTAAAAAGAATTAACTTCATTTATTATCTGTAATGTCAAAATCAAAAAAGTTGAAGTTAATCAGTGCATTAGGAGTGGAAAGGAAATTATTTATTATACAAATGAAAAGGCCTGAATTGAAGCCCAAACACAAAACTCGCAACACACACAAATGCTCAAGCAGCTCTTCCACATGCTAAATGGCTGTACCTCTTCCTCACATGCACCACTTTCTCCTTGGATCTGCCACATTTACAACTATAGTGGCTGGGTTTACTTTATGCATAAAGCAATTGGAGAAAAGCATAGGCAACCATTATGAGCACTATCCTCCACTCCTCCTCTTAGCTCAACCTAAGTGAAAGAACCCAATCTTTCCTCAAAACCCCAAAACAGACTTGTGTGCCAAGCGGAATTATTGCCCCTGCTTTCCATTCCACAAATAGGTATTGAGGCTTATGAAATATGGGAATTCCTAGAAGTCCAGAAGAAAGAGAGACACATTCAGGTGAATGCTGGCAAATTATTTCATGTCCTCAGGCATATACACTGTACCTGCAACCCTAGAGCAGCCAGGTACCCCAATTGAATATCCCTCAATTTCACCATAAATCACAAACTTTTCTTTAAAGCACATTAATACTATTCAGGTACCCTTATGGCCTTCCCTACTAATTCTTAAATGGATAAATTTCAACACAGAAACATGCACAAAGACACAGACACAGACATACACAAACCAGATATGAGGGAGGACAAAGACCAAATCAAAACTTCTCTGGGACTCAGCTCCTATGCTAGTGTTTTTCAATCTGGGCACTATTCACATCTTAGATCAAGTAATTCTTTCATGTGTGTGTAGGGTAGGGATGAGCTGTTCTGTGAATTTCAAGAGGTTTAGAAGCATCCTTGCCTTCTACCAATTAAACATCAGTGGCAACTTCCAACCTGGTTGTGACTAAAAGTGTCTCCAGACATTGCCAAATATTCCAGATCACAAAATTTCACTTTAACACCTGCTGCCTTAAACCAAAAAGATTCACTCAGTCTGGACCTAATCAGAATGAAAATTGCCATATTACAAAATAGATACAGGATTATCTACCATGTTTCCTTGAAAATAAGACTTAGTTGGAAAACAATCAGCGTTGAAAACTAGACATCAAAAATGCTAGCCCCAATCAGCCTGTACTTGCCTTACCTGTCTTAGAGAGTAGCCACTGAGCAAAAGAATAGTGATGGCAGATAAAGCAAGGGTAGGATGACTGAGGCTGGCATTTTTGGTTTCCAGTTTTCAAGGCTGATTATTTTCCAGTAGGGTCTTACTTTTGGGGAAACATGAGTTATCTTATTAGTCCTTCTGGTATAAAACCAGGGAGAAGGTGAGGAGTTTTCATAACCAGAAGTACCTCTCCACAACAGGAAAGCAGCCTGGCAACCTACTAAAAAATTTTCTCTGTGATGACCTAATCTAAGATTGTGTTGGTTTTCTTTTCAGCGTAACTTCCCATGTGGTGTTCAAGTGCCAGGTGACCCAGTTGGGCCCCATGTGTGACATCCTACCAAATAATTTTCCACATTCGCTCTCTCAGAAAATTCTCATATTTGCCTAGCAAATTTCTATATACACTTAATTTCAAAATAAGAAAGGAATCCGGCAGGGGAAATGATGCTGGGTTAGGTGTAGTGGAACTTATTTATTTAGAAACCTTATTGGCTCTACATTAGCGACCTGAATGGCCTTGAACCAGAATGGGGTAATAATCCATGCACTGCTTATATGTTGAAGTTGGAATGAATAACATGAGATACTGCCTGTGAAAGTACCTTGAAAAATATAAGACATTATACAAGTATAAGGTTCTTATTATTACCATTAATGTCCAGTGTGCAAAACTGAGAGGAAGAAATAAGCTGTGAGGGTCAATATGGGACATTTCAATTTCAAGAGTCAAAGTAGAAAGAAATGGACTGAGATACAAAAGCAACTTGTTGAGCTTTAATAATGAAAACTACGATGAGATGAGATGAGTGGATGTCAGATACTACTACATCAAGTGTCAAAAGATTTTATTTCTGATGGGCCATAGAAGTGGCAAAGGGCAAATGGGCATGGGACCCAAAATCATAAAGGAAATATCATTTGCTTAGAAAACACTTCAATTTCTCTAAATTTCAATAACTGTATTTCCCAAACTGTACTTTTTGGAACCCAAGCACACCTCAAGATATTAATAACAGGTATTTTAGCAAGTGAGTTTGAGAAAAGTTGCATTTTATAGGGTAACAATGTACATTATCAGAAAGACTCTGGGAAGACCTGTAGCAAAAAAGTTATTTTATTTTCTTTAGCCTATTATTTCCTAAGCTTATTTAACCTTAGAGCAATTTTTACTTACTTATTCTGAACCCTGTTAAATCAGGTTGACAAATGTAATGCTCAAGGATTTCAGGATCAAAAAGAACCATAAAGAAAATATGAGTCAGTAACATATTTGTTAAATGTGTGTGTACCTGGGATTGTGAGGTATACAACTGCAGTTTAGAATGATAAATCCATCTTCCCAGAACACTGATGAAATTCTTCAGAAGTGATACATCTAGTTCTGGGCTTCTTAAAGACATGAACAAGAAACAATTAATAAGGCCTGTTAAAGTGATAAATATATATTCAATGGATGAATTAAAAGATTCTATAGATCTTTCATCTATTGAGGTGTATACTGTGTAAATCTTGGAGACAGCCAAAAAATAGCTCCATGTGAATCAGACAGTAACAATAATGGTTTTGCGAATATCCAGAACCAATGACACACTGCTGTTGAATCTGCTTTAGTTTTCTTCTCTGTTTGTTTGTTTCCTTCCCTACAAAACCTCTCCCTCCACTGGACTAGTACAGTACTTAGTTTCTTCCTCCTCCACATAGTTTACTAAAATGCACATTTGAGTTCTTGTTTCATGAGCCTATGACCCCATCTTGGGTCCAAATCCAGTGACCCTGATCCTGTTTGAAAACTTTGATCCTACACCTATGGAGAGGTACTGTATATATTACATTGAGGACAATATTCTTAATAAAGAGTATGGGAGACAGGTTTCATGAAGAATATTAAAAATGACTGCCTAGGTGAGATTTGGTTGTGTGATATTTAATTTTGATATTAAGCATGTACTAGAAGAGAATAGGAGCCAGGAAAGACCAAGAAAACTCCAAAGCTGATTTTAGAGTAGCTGGAAATTGACAATTGGCTTAAACATGAAATTATAGACAAAATTTTAAAGGAATACACCAATATTAAATAATGTGAGTGCTTCTTAAAATGCATTATTTGAATTATAGACATATTTTCAAACATAATTTTGATTCCTAAGCGTAAAAGATATTTTATTCCTTTCCAAAAATTCTCAACAGAACTTATAGACACAAGAGCAAACCTCCCCTGCCTTATATTAGAGAATCACTGAATGAGTACTAAATAGCAATAGCCAAGTGTAAAAGCACAAGACATGGGGAGAAAAGTGACCACAGCAATCCTTTGAAGCTTTGATCAAGCTCACCAGACTGGAGAGGACCAAGCAAAACCGTGGTAAGACTCCATCCTGTCACTGCATTGCACAGTAGACTGTGGTGCTACTGCTACCAAGTAAATAAAGGGAGAAAAAAAATCCCTTTCTCAAGACAGACCTAGAGTGGGTGTGTGGTTTCTATCTGATAGTCTCCTTTTACAGTACTTCAGTGCTTTGGGGAAGGAAGGGTGTAGATCAGGAGAGAGAGGAGGAGGTGAGAGAAAAACACAGCCATTTTTGTAATTAAATTTTATAATCATTTCATCATGCAGTTGCAATTCATTGAAAATTTTTTTGTTTTCCAGCCCCACTCCTTCCTTAAAACTCTTGCTCCATTCACTACCTCTCTTGTGTGAACACACACACACACACACACACATACGCACACACACACACACACACTATTACCCTTGATGTAAATCAAAGCAAGCAGAGCAACTCTGCCTCAGTACTCACCTTTGTAACCAGGGATTTAAACAATATTCAGGAGGACTTTTAGCCTTGAGGACAGATTAACAGTCATGATACATTTCCACTTCTACCCAGAAAAAGCTCAAAGGAAACTAAAAGGTTTAATAGGTACAAATATTCTGTTCTTGCTACAATCAATAAATAATGCCAAAGTCAAAGAATAGCAGTGTGTGGGAACATACTGAATGATGCTGTTTCTGGTAATCCTCCAGCAAAAGCCTTTGTGAAGTTTTATGCTGTTAATCACATTAAATTGACCTCTGAGGGCCAGGACATAATGTTCTGGTATTATCGCTGTACTGTACTTGTTTTGCTATTTAATGGCTCTCGTTTTAAAGGTTAATTTAAATTAGGGAATGGTACAGAAAAACCCAAGCAACCTGATGAATCCATCCAGGAAATAGTATGAGATCTGGGTACAGATGCTTAGGCTTCCGGCCAAGAAGAAATTATTGCTGTGGAACATGCAACTGGAGGAGGCCAGAATTTCAGTTTTGAATTAACTGAGCTGCATTCTCTAGACCTTTGATTCTGTCTGTTATTTATTTATTTTGGTCTTTTTGAGACAGGGTCTCGCTGTGCAGTTCTGGCCGGCAGTGAGCTCACTTTGTAGCCCAGGCTGGTCTCAAATTCGCAATGATCCTCCTGCCTCAGCCTCCCGAGTGCTGGGATTACAGGCATGCACCACCACGCCCGGCCGATTCCGTCTGTTATACATCTCCAAAAATTACTCTATCCCCCTCACCTTTTCATAACTCAGTGTAAAGTAAAGCCCTAAAGAATAAAGTACAGAAAGGTTAAAGATAGATTTAGGACTATTTCAAACTATTTCCACTGGGTCAGCAACATTTGCATTTACAAGGAGATAGTTTGAGGAAAGTTTTACCAAGTCTTAAATATATTTTTTTCTCTCAGAAATTCTATGAAGTGAAATGAGTTGACTTGGCCAAGGGCCATAAATCCTAATTACTTTGGTGAAGTTGTTTAATGTTTAAACCTAACCATTAATGGACAGACAGCCTTATAGATCCAAAGAAGTTTCTTGAATTCAAATCCTTAATGAAGAGGGACAGAAGCTAAACACAGCATAGAAAGGATTCAATTCCTCTTTAACCTGGGCATCAGGAGAAAACCAAAACTTGAATAGGAAAAAGAAAAAATTATTACAGGACTTCTAAAGCTTAACAGGGCTGGGGCATTATCCAAAGATCTTGCAGAAGGGTAAAAAAAAAAATCTACCTTTTTCTGTCTAGGTGTTCAGGTCACTTTCCACATATTCATTCTCCCCACAGAGTGGTAAGCAGGAGAGGCAGGTATGTTTGTGTCCACAACCCTAACACAGTGTTAGAGGCCTTGTCCTCCTATATAGTCTCAAGGGTTTTACTATTGAGTGATAGATGCATAGATATACAGTGCATAAGCAGGGTTGAAGTGCTGCCTCTAAGTCATCAAAGCACAGATCCAAAAAACAATGATCAATTTTAGATTTACTTTCCAACATCAGTCATCTCATTTGAATGACACTATTTTAATGACAATGAATGTTGCATGGGCACCATGAAGTGAGAAATATCACCCTGCATTCATACTCCATCTGCCTGCCCGCTCTGTAAGATGCTGACGCATGTTTCAAAGTGAGCATAGGAGCATTTACACTTAATTAAAACCATAGCGGGAAAGGAATGTCAGAGGCAGGATTCTATTTCTTTCTTTGAATTAGAGTAGTTTTGAGGTATCATCCAGGTTCAGGAGGGAGAAGGAGGATGAGCACGCGAAAGAGAAGGAACTAACATGCATGTGTGACAGTGGAGGCATAAAAGGAGGGGAAGATAGACAGTTTTTTAAGTTAAGATGCTGATTTGGGTTCTAAGGAATGGGAATACTAGAAAATGCACTTTTACCCTCACAATTTTTCCCCCTACATGCCTAATCTCTGTGCCTACTCTTCTGGCAGAATCAGCAAAATATACATAAAAGATTTGGTAGAAGTGATGACTTCAATTAATAGAAAAATGGAAGGTGTCTTGTTTCATTATTCAAAAAGCTAAAGTACAAGGAGGAAAAGAGACTTGGCTTTCTTAAAAATCCTGGTTTACTATCTTTGCCACCTGGTTGTTACTCCTCAATTTGCAGAGCAAATGGAAGACTGAAACTAAATGTTTTCTTGTGTTTTACCTTCACACTTTTAAAGAAGAGTTAAAGTGTTCATATGATGAAGGAGATAAACCCTGTGGAGACTATCCCACACCTGGCCTTAAAGTCACAGCTAAGCAAATTATTTCATTTTGTGTGCTACATTAAAATTATTGTACTAAATTGTATATATTCAACCAACATAGGAAATAAAGAAATGAAAGAAGGAATGTGAAGATATGACAGCCCAGATAGAAATGGGGAGTCTACACTCAAACAAGATGGAAAAGTTTTAAGATATTCAGCACACAAATATATGCAATCAGATAATCTCTGGAGATGGTGTAGAAGCCTTTCCTCAAAATCTTGTCTTGGACTTGTCACCCCTTTGCAGAAATTCTGGTCTCCTAAATTTATGGAAAGGTGTCCAACCTACCAAGGTTAGTCGGGGCCATTTGCATTTGTAGTCACAACTGACCTGGCTCTGCATTAACTTACATATCCCTTGTCTTAGTAGCATTCACATTATTTGACACAATACTCAAGACCCATAATTTAGGGAAAGAGAGATTTATTTTGGCTCAGGGTTTTTAGAGGATTCAGTCTATAGCTGGCTCCAAGACAGAAAGAGCATGGTGGAAGGGCCTGGGTGGAAGAAAGCTGCTCATCCCATGCTCTCCACAAATTTAAGAGAAAAGGGAGGAGCCAGGTCGAAAATATAACCTTCCAGGCCACGCTTCCAGTGAACCACCTCTAACCAGACCCCCACCTCCTAACAGCAAGTCAGGTATGAAAACCTCATGGTCCAATTACTTTTCCAAAGCTTCACATCTGAACTCATGAGAATTTTGGGAGATACTCTTGAACTAAATCGAAACATTCCAGCCCTGGCTCCCAGAAGACTCATGTGCATCGCTTTATGCAAGATGAATTTAGTCCATCTCTAAGAGTCACTAAGTTTTAACCATTTCCGCATTGCTGAAAAGTTCAAATCCAAAATCTTCTCTGAGACTAAGGTAGACTCTTAACTGTGAGCCCCTATAAAAATCTAAAAGAAAGTCAAACACTTAAATACAATGCCACAGAGTAAGCATTCCCATTCCAAAAGGGAGGAACAGGGGGATACAAAAAAAGGCAGACCAAAGCAAGACTGAAACAGCACAACAAACATTAAATACTGTAGCTCTATGTCCAGCACACAGGGCAAGTCATAGACAGATTTGAATTCCAAAGGGCATGGGTGGTCCCATCCCTACGGCATTCCCTATGGCATTTGCAGTGATTAAGGCCTCTCTCCTTGGGTGGCTCTGCTCAGTACCTGTGGTTTTCCTCAGCGGACATTCCACATTTCTTGTATCTCTAACTTCCTGGCATATCCACAGGACTTTTGGGTTCATTCTCACAGTTTCATACACTGCTCTGTCTGGTGCATAGTGCCCAGACTCCCAGGCATTCTTTTGAAATCTCTATGGAATCCTCCGTGATCTCACAATTCTTTCATTTTGCCTGCACCTAACCCTAGGACCATGTGGACCTCAAGCAGTAGCCAGACCCCCTTTTGTGCCTCAGTGGCTGAGCACCATGAAAGGAATCCCCAGGAATCAGGGAATCAATTCTCTAAGAGGCTCTTCGCCCATAGGAGGCCAAGAGACTATCTTCTCAATGAAAGCTTTACAGTTTTGCACCCTTCCTGTGAAGGAAGGGGTCTTGTAGATTCTTGAGACACCCTCAAGAGATTTTTTCTATTGTCCTGATGTGAAGTATTTGGCTTCTTTTACAGCTAATCTTTTCAGCAACTATGGTTTCCATGGCTCCAACTTTGCAGCCTTTTTCTTTTGATGAAACTACAAACTTTTCACATTCAGTTTTTGTTCCTTATTTTCACTGTAGATCTCGTTAAAAACGGCTAGCAATACCCTTGACACAGCCTGAACATTGGACAGCTTTGACATTTCCTTCAGCAAATTAATTAGTCCAACATCCCTAATCTTAGTTCCTTATAAACTCTCAGGCCATGGGCAAAATCAAGAAAATTTTGTGCCAGAGTGTAACACACATGGGTTCTAGCCCAACTGCAGATGGAGTCCTTCTTCCCAAAGGGAACTTCCTGAGCCTGACCTTCACTGTCTGAATTTCTGTCAGCATTCTGGTCTTCTGAGCTCCAAGCAGACCCTCCCATCAAGCTTGACTTAAAGCATTTTAGGGCCTCTTTAGCCAGCACCCCCAAATCTTTCCAAACTTCTCCTGAGAACCACGTCAAAAAGTTTCTGAACAGTTTGGTCAGGTACAGTCACAACAGCTCCAATTCCATTACCAGTTTCTGTCTTTGTCACTCTAGACACAATACCCAACACCCACAATTTAAATGAGGATTATTCATGGGTTTTACAGGATTCAGTCCACAGTCAGCTGATGGGGTGGTGGAAGAGGCTTGGCAGAGGACACCACTCATCCCATGGCAACCAGCAGCCAAGAGAGAAAGGAGGACCAAGCATAAATATATATGTCTTTCCAGGTTATGCTGCCAGTGACCCACCTCTAACCAGCAAGTCAGCTGTAATACCCCCTACAATCCAGTTACATTTCAAAAGCCCCACCTCTGAATTCATGAGGCTTGGGGAGAACATGCTAGATCTAAAGCATAATACCTGTATCTAGAGAAGAACAGTGTTAACCACATTTAAAATGACTAATACTTTAAGGGTGCCATTCAAGTTCCCAAAGGACTTAGTTTTCCTGCAGTAAAAAGAATCATTACAGCAGAATTCACATTCCTCATTCAGTCTACCTCAAAACCTGTTTCAGGTGGCAAAGACACAAAGCTCACAGGCTCAAGTCATTAAAGTCCTAATACTTCTCAGCCTTTTGGCTAAGATCAAGTGTAGTATCAAATAATTAAAAGCCTGACTCATTTCCCCTTTCTTCATAGCAGTCAAATACTTAATCATGTTTCCTAGGTTCTCTTAACAATCCTCCAACAAAGAGTCCCATAAAATTTTAAACATAAGACTTAAAGAGAATTGAGGTTCGTTATCCTCAACAACTCCCACTCTCCAGGTTTGGATAGTGTCTGTGCCCACTTCTATCTTTTTTTTTGTTGTTGTTTTGTTTTTTTTCTCCGGTACCAGGAACCGAACTCACAACCTTGAGCTTGCCAGACAGGCGCTTTGCCGCTGAGCTAAATCCCCAGCCCCCACTTACTTCTATCTTTTATCACCAGACTTGAAAAGCATAATTGTCAGCCTCTTCACTAACTTCCTCTTTTTCTGTATTCCACTCTTCCACTTCTTCTGCCCTGAAATGTAACCTTCCCACTTGCCAACCAAACTGCAGGTCACTTTCCCCACCCCACATTGGCCAGTGCATGGCACCACAAATAGCTGGCTCTTTTCAGCTGATGACTCATCCAAGGCAGCAGGCTTTCCAGGTATGGCAACCATTCATCTAGAGGAATTGTGATTAGAAATTTCTATATACACCACCACTTCTAATTTGTACAAACTGATTTTCAGATTGTTGGAGAGGCCAGGTAGTAAGGGAGAAACATTTTCTAGCTTTCGGTTTTGTTTGTTTCCTTTGATATTTTGCCTCCTCAACCAAGTTCCAGTCCATAGATACAGGAATAAGTAATAAGATCTTATAAACTCCTTATTCTACCTGTGAATGACCATAGAAAACACAGGAATAAAAACTAGAGTCATTTTCCAAACCTCCCAGTGCAGTCTCCGTGACTTCCAAAATAGAAGAGCAGGTATGGGGTACTGGGGTGTGTATGTATGACAGGATATTAGTGTGTAAATTATTTGGGGATTATACACGGTTCAGGATTAGCCACACCTCAGCACCTTTCCATTAAAATTAGATAAGTGGTGAAAACTCACAAAGCTAGCTGCCTGTAGTAGGCAAGGACAATTAGAAAACATTCATTTTTGTTCTGTTCACACTTCTCTTCCCAAAGTTAACCATATATTTTCTAGGCTCTGACCAACCAATAAATATCTGCTAGCTTACAAAAATGATTGTGATGTTTAAAAACATTTCCAAAATGTTTGCATTTCAGACTTGCCTTTCATATCTCATGTTATACCAAGAGTTATATCTCATTTTAAGCAAATGTATTGGCAACCCTGATTAAGGTTGAAGGTTTAATAAACACATATTAGCCAACATAGTCAAAGTTTAAACAACATATAAAGGTTACTGGAGTGAATTAGAAGAACACAGTCTGTCTAACTCATTTGACCTTGGATAAAGACCCTATCTGATTCTTAGTTTTTCTGGGTATACCATTATCTGCCCTTTCTATATCTGCCCTCACAAAGGGATTAAGAGAGTCAAAGGAATAGACTTAGTCTTCTAAGTGGCTATGAAAAATATTAAGCTTTGCACAAAATAAAAGTATGATTTTTCCCCTCAAATTCCGAGGAAGACTTCATTTTAATCAGGGATTTTCTTCACACAGTTACATAGTTTGGGTACTAGGTACTATCATAAATAGTTTCCAAAAGAAGAACTACCTTTGATTTCTCTTAAATTTTATAATTGTTGTGCAGAGTAAGGGAAGTACAAGGATGTAATTAAAGTACTTGACATAATGAAATGTTTCCAGAAAGAAACTAGAAGTATAACAATTCAATAAATCTGTCATATGTGGAAAGTCTGACAGAACTGGTAAGAAATATTTAGCTTGGAGAGGACTAGAGAGGGTAATGATGAATGTTTTCAGAAACCTGAAGGGCTGTCACATGCAAGAGAAATTAAAGTTTTTTATGGCACACGGCAGAACAAAATTCAAGCTCAAAAGAAAAAGTCACCCGTACAATAGAGATATGTCACATGGTCACAGCAGTCAACTAAAAAAGCTCCCCAAACCAAAGCTACAACAATTTGAGAGACAAAATAATTAAAAGTATTGCACTATAATCCAAAGTTTAAAATAAACATCCATGACTCCATACTAATGTAAATAAATTGCTGAACAAATAAATAAATGAGAGAGAATAGATACATCTCTACAGTACAAGAATTTTAACTAATTTATGTAGATGCCCCATCCTCAAGGAAGTACCACATGAATCCCCAGTCTTAAAATGTGGATTGCCCAAAGTGATTCTTTCTAGAAAGTGCATTACGGAAATGTGGGTATAAATACTTTATCTTGGAGAGAGTTTGACAAACACTACCTCAACCAGATAATCACTGTCAACATCAACAATATTGTCATGTTGATGTATGTATCTTTGATGCAATGTGACATGAGGGGCATTTTTCCCCTACAATCTTCTTCCCAAAAACATTACTTCAGGCTGATCATGAGAAAAAAATATCAGGAAAATCCCAAGAGAGGTGCATTCTACAGAACATCTGCCAAGGTCATCCAAAACAAACAAAGCCTAAGAAATTGTTATGATCAAAAGGAGCCTGAGAAAACATGATGAGTAAATGCAATGTGATATCCTGAATGGGATCCTGGTACAGAAAAAGGATAATAGGAGAAAACTGAGAAAAGATGAAGAAAGTATAAACTTTATATCAGTATTTGTTTAATAAGTGTACCATACTAACAGAAATATGAATAATGTAGAAAACTAGGGGTGGAGTATGTGGGAACTCTGTAGTATCATCACAATAATTGTGTAAATCTAAAACTAGTCTAATATTAAAAGGTTTTTTAATTAAAAATATAATTAAGATTCCACCAAAATAATACCTGTTAAAACAAATAAATAAATTCTTATTTACACTATAAGAATCAAATTGTACAAGAGATATAGTGAAATGGGAAGAAATGTTCAAAAGGAAATGGGAACTAGGGAGGGGGAAGAGAAAAGAAAAAAATGATGAAAAATGTAGGAGAAATGGAATCAAAGCTTTGTAAATAAGGAGAGGAAGGGTGGTTGAAGGGAGAGGATGGGAGTAGGATGGGAAAAAAGATAAATCAAGGTTCATCAGGTACAGGTACAAATTCCCTAAGATGAATGTGATCATGGTATATACCTAAAATATACAAATAAACTTAATTCAATAAAAAATTAATAAGTAAATTCATCAAAGTTGCAGGCCAAGGCTGTAATTCCCACACTTGGGAGGCTTAGGCAGGAGGATTGTTATGAATTCAAAGCCAATCTGGGCTACAAAGTGAGCTCAAGGACAGCCTGAACTGCATAGCAAGACCCTGTCTCAAAAAGACAAAAAAGAAGTTGCAGGCCAAAGACTCAACATGGAAATATCAGTTGTGCTTCTATATGGTTACAATGAACAATCAGAAAAGGAAATAAAGTACTACTTATGGTGACACCAAAAAGAATAAAATACTTAAGAGTAAACTTAACCTTAGAATAAAAAACTTGTACAAAGAAAAGTACAAGATGCTGATGAAAGAAATCAAAGACACCAATAAATGGAAAAATATCCTATGTCCGTGGATTGAAAAACCTTAATATTATTAAAATGTCAATACCACCCAAAGACCTCTACAAACTCAGTCATGATAAGCTCACAGTTAACATCACACACAATGGTGAAAAGTTGAAACATTTTTCTCTAAAATCAGAAATAAGACAAAGATGTCCAACCTCACCAGTTTTTTTCAATACAGTACTAAAAGTCCTAGCCAGAGCAACTGGACAAGCAAAAGAAATAGAAGGCATTCAAATAGGAAAGGAAGAAGCTAAATTGTCTCAATATATGACATGAGCCTATACAGTATGTACAACACCTTAAGGAATTCATGAAAAACCTATTAAAACATATACACATTCAGTAAAGTTGTATGATACAAAATCAACATACAAAAATTATCTGGGTCCTGTATACACAGTGTACTATCAAAAAAAATTAGGAAAATAATACAATATACAATTTATTTAAAATGAGTAAAATACTTAGAAATTAATTTAATTAAGGAGATAAAGGAGCTATAAACCAAAAACTGTAAAACACTGATGAAAGAAATTCAAGAAAACACAAATAAGCAGAAAAATATCTTATATTCATGGAATGGAAGAATTAATATTGTTAAAATAGTCACACTACTCAAAGTAATATAAACATTAATGCAATCCTTATCAAAATTTTAATGACAGTTTTTCCTATAAATAGAAAAAAATCCTAAAATTCATATGGAAGCAAAAATGACCCCAAATAGCCAAGGCAATCTTGAACAAAAAGAACAAAACTGAAGGCACCATGCTACCTGATAACAAAATATACCACAAAATTACAGTGATCAAAATAACCTGATACTGACTTCAAAAGGGTTGTTTCTTCAATAAATGTTGTTGAGAAACCACAGAAGAATGAAATCAGATCTTTATCTCACACCATTTTTACAACAAAAATCTTCTTAAAATGTACTAAAGACCTGAAACAGTAAAATTAATAGAAGAAAAATTGGAAGAAAGTTCTACAATATTGGTCAAAGCAATAATTTCTTAAGGACACCAAAAGCACTTTGTAAAAATAGACAATTGGTATTGGATCAAGTTAAAAATATTAGGCACAGCAAAAGAAACAACTAATAAAGAGATAACATACAAAATGAAAAGAACTATTTTCAGACTATACACTGGATAAGTGGTTAATATCCAAAATATGTAAGGAACTCCTAAAATTTAAGAACAAGAAAACAAACATTAAGAATGGGCAAATGACTTCAATAGACATTTCTTAAAGAAGACATATGATTATAGCATTTATGGAAAATGCTCAAAATCACAAATCCTCAAGGAAATGTAAATCAAAAACACAGAAAAATGTCAATTTATACCTGTAGAGATGGTTATTATTGAAAAGACAAAAGGAAATGAGTGTTGGAAGTAATGTGGAAAAAGGCAACACTTATGTACCATTTGTTGGAAATGTAAATTGCTTCAGCCATTATGGAGAAGAGTATGGATTTTCTTCAAAAAACTAAACTTAGAATTACCACATGATTCAGCAATCTCACTTCTGGGCATATAGCCAAAAGAATTAAAATCAGTATCTCAAAGAGATATTTGCATTTCTATGTTTTTATTACTTTCAATATTCAAAATATGAAATCAGCTTAAGTATCCATCAACAGATAAATGGATAAAAACAATGAGGTACATAGATAGACATAATGGAATACTACTCGTCCTTTAAAAATTACAAAGGAAATTCTGTCATTTAGAACAACATGGATGAACCTGAAGGACATTAGCCTAAGTGAAATTAAACTGGGCACTGAAAGACAAATACCTCACAATCTCACTTATACGTGGAACCTAAAAAAGTTGAACTTGCAGAAGTAGAAAGTAGAATGGTAGTTATTCGAGGTTGGAGGAAGAGGAGAGAAGTAAGCATGCTGACTAAAAAATACAAGTTTCCAAAAAATAAAACAAAAGATACAAGTTTCAAATAGGAGAGAAAAGTTTTCAAGATTTAATGTACAGCATAATGATGATAGTTAAGGGGCTGAGTATATAGCTCAGTGGCATAAGTGTCTACCTGGCAAGCACAAGGTCCTGAGTTCAATTCCCAGTTCCAAAAAAATGATGATAGTTAATAATCAGGTAGTGTGTACTTCTAAATTGTTAAAAATAGATTTGAAATGTTCTCACTTCAAAAAATAAGTATGTGAGGTCATAGATATGTGAACTGGATTGACCTAAGCATTATTCAGTGTATACATATAACCAACATCACATTGTACCTCATAAATACATACAGTTATTGTCTGTCAATTAAATTTAAAAAAATTAAAAAGCCAATGACATTTCCTGCAGAAACAGAAAAATCTGTTCTCAAATTCATGTGGAATCTCAATTGACCCTAAATAGTGAAAACCATCTTGAAAAAGAAAAAAAAATCAGCTGGAGATCTCAAACTTTCTGACTTCAAAACTTACTACAAAGCTACAGTAATCAAAACAGTGTGGCACCAGCATAAAGTCATCTATACAAACCAGTGAACTAGAAAGCCCAGAAATGAAGCCTCATATCTGATCAAATGATTTTCAGCAAGAACGCCAAGACCTTTGAATGGGTAAAGGAAAGGCTTCTCAATAGTGTTAGGAAAATTGGCTACTGACATGCAAAAAAAAATGAAGTTGGACCTTTCTCTAATACCATACATAAAGATTAACTCAAAATTAATCAAAGATCTAAACATGGGAGTAAAAAACTAAAAATTTTAGGAGGCAACATTTGGGAAATCTACATGATATTGGAGTTGGCAACAATTTCTTGGATATGAAAACAAAACCATAAGCAGTAAAACAAAAACACATAAATTGAAATACAGCAAAATTAAAAACTTTTACACATCAATGGACACTATCAACACAGTAATAGGGTGATATGGTCTGTGTCTAGATATCCCCCTAAAGACTCATGCAGTCATGGGGAGGGATCCTAGAGTTTTTGATTGACTCTTGGTCCAATGGAATTATGAGTGTGAATACTACACTCATGGTCCATTGGGATAATGTGTGTGAGTGCTGGGATTCTGGGTGTGAGTGCTACACTCACCCTCACTGGGTGTAGCAGTGTGGGGAACCCACATACAATATACGGGAGGGAAACAAGCTTGCTTGCTACTGCTTCTCCCTTTTGCTCTTTTTGCTTTTGCTGTCTTCAGCTGCCATGGATTGTTGCCCTCTGCCATGTGCCACTCTGCCTTGGAGCCAGCTGAGTATGGACTGAAACCTCCACAAACTGTGAGCTAAATAAACCTTTCCTTCTTTTTGGGTGTCAGATATTTTGCCCCAGTAATAAGAGAACAGTAATTGAGACAGAATTTGGTACCAGAGAAATGGGTTATTGCTGTGACTATACCTGACCATGTGGCTCAAGAGCCTTTGGAAGTGGCTTGTGGGAAGAGTCTGGAAAAGTTCCAAGATGTCACCTGAAAGAGTAAAGCTGGAATGCAGTAGGTTATTCTGTATGGGAGATTCTGGTCAGAGCTCAAAAGACTAGAATGCTGATAAAATCCTGCCAGTAAAGACCAGGCTTGGGAGGTTTCTGCTGGGAAAATGGACTGCATTGGTTGTTGGACTCCAGAAGATGTGTGTTATGGCTTAACAGAAAGTTTGTCCGCATTTTGCTCATGTCCAGAGACTTTGTCTGAGACTAAGATAAAGGGCAGCAAACTAATTTATCTGTCAGAAGAAATTTCAAGGCAGTCGAATGTTGAGGCAGTGGCATGGCTATTGTTGGAGCTTTTAGCCAGATTTATGATGAGCATAAAGAGCAAAGAGCCCAGTAAATGATTTAAAACATTGTGAGTTTGGCCACAAGGGAAGCTCCAGTAAGATAAAGCTATCTTATCTTAAAGATAGAGCTGAGGAGATCGTGATTGCTGAGATGGAACAAGAGAGTATAAACTACAGCCTGATGGCATCACAAGAAGCAGCAGATCTCCATCCATTGCAGCCTCAAAACTACAAAAGTGAAAGACTTTGCTTGAGGAGAAAGCCGCAGAACACCATGTTCCAGAATGGCTGCAGTGGCTGCACCAGGTTCCAAAGTGGCAATGGCATAGAGAATTTGTTCCTAAGAATTGGATTCAGAGTGCCCAGTGATCCAGGCACTGAACCCCTATGACCAAGACAGAGGAAAGCTTGGCTACTGCTCCTGGTGGCAGAAGATCTTGGCATCATCCACATGGTACTGGTTGTAAGCACATGCAGAATGCAAGAGTTATGAGGTTAAAAAGGCTTCCACCTAGATTTCAGAAGGCCTGGGAGGCCAGACGGTGTGCCTTTGAGAGGGCAGTGTGTGAAGCTGTGGGTGTGCAGTGAAAGGTGCATTGGAGAACCCAGAAGTTTGGAAAAGCCAGGAACTCGGATCATGTAAGGAAAGCTGCAAGGAGGGAGCAAAGCAGACCTAAGAGAGAAGCCGTGGGAGTTGTAACCACCACAAGTGCCATAGGAGTGGATGTAAGCCCGATGGAGCTCACAATGTGCCACAGATTGCTCCATATGATGGGCATGGAACTACAGGACTTAATGTTTGCCCTGCTGGATATTGGACTTGCTTTTGATCCCAATGTTTTGTATCCCCATTTATACGTTTTGGAATGGTAATGTTTATTTTGTGCCATTGCATGTTGGAAGTGTTTAACTTTTCATTTGTACAGGGGCTCACAGCTAAGACTTTGTGTTACATCTCGGAGGAGACTTGGGACTTGAACTTTTCAGCAATGCTGAAACTGTTGGGACTTTGGAAACTATTGCAGATGGACTAAGTGCTGTTTTTATAAAGGGATGTGCATGAGTCTTTAGGGGAGGTGGAATATATAGGGTTCTAATGTCTTTGTTCCTGGAAAATGGTTTAAAGAAATTTCTTTGGTTGCTATGTTGTCAAGGGGTGGATTGTTATGGTAGATACATTGTGTCAACTTGAGAAGTCTAGAGGTTTGGCCAAGTGACTCAGCAGTCTTACATCTTGGGGAGAAAAAGACATGCCCTTCCTGCTCTAGGATATTTTTTGGTATTCATCCTGAGCCTGTGCAAGAGGAGAGCACTGAGATGGTGCGGGTGTGGGCAGATAGCCAGCATACAATATAAGGGAGGAAAAGTGATTGCTTCCCTTCCCCCATTCCCCTTTTGCTCTTGTTGCTTTTGCTGTTTTCCACTGCCATGAACTGTTGCCCTCTGCCATGTGCCACTCTGCCTTGGAGCCAGCCAAGTATGGACTGAAACCTGCACAAACTGGAAGCTAAATAAACTTTTACTTCCTTAATTCTGGGTGTCATGTATTTTGTCTCAACAATGAGAGAAAAGTAATCAAGACACCAATCCAGTTACAAAAGGACGAACATTGTATGATTCCACTTATATGAAAAACTCAGAGCCTTCAAATGCATAAAGATAGAAAGTACAATGCTGGTATCCAGGGAAAGGGAGAGGATGAACCGGGAAGCTGTTTGAGTACACAGTGTCAGTACAGCAAAATGAAGGGTGTTCTAAATATGGATGGTAGTGATAGTTGCACAGCAATGTAAATGTAAATGAACAATACACTTAAAACTGGTTAAGATAATAAATTTTACATATATTACGGAGGTTCCTCAAAACTCCATAAAAACTAAAATTATATATATTAAATTGTATATTTAATATATGTAATTCCAAATAGTAAGATAAAAGACTGAGATTTGTGGCATGGACTGCCTTTGGAGGTAGCTGCCTGTCTGTGGATAAGAAAAGTAATCTGGCAAAAATAATTAATATTTATAAGAGTTCATTTTCTATCCATTCCTCTGTTGATGGCATATGATACTATATTATTTCCAAGATTTAGCTATTATGTTTCCAAGATTTAGCTATTATGTATTATGTTGCTATAAACATAGGTATATATGTATCACTATGGTATGATGACTTTAACACTTTCAAGAAGATACCTCGAGTGGGAATAGCTGAGTGAAATGGAACCTCTAGTTATAGTTTTTTCGGGAATCTTCATACTGCTTTTCATAGTGCTTGTCCCGATTTACACTCCCACCAACAATGGAGAAGGATTCCTCCCCCTCCCTGCAGCCTCGCTACCATAGGTAAATGGAAGCATCTTCAAACCATAATCTTAAGTGAAATAAATCAGACACACAAGTTTAAATATCACAATGTCTTTCTTGTGTGACAAACCCAAAGTACAAATAAGGAGAACAATGGAGGATAGATACTAAGAAGTAAGAAGAACTTTTTTAAACAGGAAGGGGAACCGGAAATGGGGGAAGGGGAAGAAAAGAAGGGAAAAAGAATTTAAAGAAAAAAAGAATTGATGGAAAAAAATGGAAATAGAGGTTTTGTAAAATGGGAGAAGAAATGTTGGAGGGAGGAGATGGGAAGGGGGACCAAAAAAAACATCTAAGATGTGTAATGAGCATGTACAAATTCCTCATGATAAATGTGATTATTATGTGCTTCTACAAATATGTGCTAATAAAAACAAATACATTTTTAAAAATTTCACTATGTATGCAATCATCAGTCTCCAAAAAATGTAATTAATGTATCAGGTATAGTTTAGGTAATATCCTAGATAGTTTCCAGGACATAAAATGCATCTGTGACTGAGATGTGAATGTGAGTTTAATAGATAAACCTACAAATAGCCAGGCTAGTAGTGCTTCTCAATTTTGTTGTAATTTGCAGCACAAAATGAGGCATAATCTACATCATCTGTCTTCTCCTAGCAGCCAGTTGAAATACTGAGTTGCTGGTTACCTGGTCTTATTATACATTTTTAGTTCCAGGAAATTCTGTGGACCAAAGTATTATACATGTAACTTACAACTCCAGAATTATGCATTAATGCTTTGCCTTAGAAAAACTCATTCATCTGGGCATGGTGGCACATGCTTATAATCCCAGTGCTCTGGGAGGCAGAGGCAGGAGGACTGTAACTTTGAACTCAGCCTGTGCAATTGAGCAACTTAGTGCAACACGGTGAAATTTTTAAAAATTTTGAAAAGGGCTGGGGATGTAGCTCAGTGTCAAGGCCCAGGATTCAACCCTCAGCAACACATATGCACACAAGATATATAGATATATCCATATATCTTGAAATATCCTGAAATTGGGGCTAATTGTTTATGAATCCACTCCCCCCCATGTTACTCCTCCCTTTCTTCCTCCTACCTACTGTATTTTACACTTAGTAAAGAGACTGTAAGAATATTTTATTTATGAATATCTTTGAGCTTCGGAGAAATTGAATGCAATGGCTTCTTTTAACACCCTCCCAGAAATTGATAGCTTGTCTCAAATTTCAAGGCAATGCCAAGCTACCAGTTTCCCTTTAATGTATATTAAAGACCACAGCCAAAGTCGCCTTCAGGACTTTTTGAAATTTGAGTATCGATGAGTAAAAGTTACAGGTTGGAAACTGCATGAGGGAAGCCAAGTAAATGGAGGCAAACTGGCCCTCATCTAGGGGTTGTGTTTTAATCCCAGCTCAAATATTCTGTATTCAGCCCAACCTTACTTTCTAATTCAAAAATGGGTAGGAGAAATAACTAGATCCATCATTGCCAACCTGAGATCCCTGACTATCTTAACAGAGATGGTAATAATTGGGAATTTCAAGACATTTTCAGTGTTTCAATACTTAAAAGGAAAACAAAACCTCTTATATACAGCTGTCTCGGTTAACTAAATGCCAAGTGTCTCTGCTTTTACCCAAAAATTAGAGCAATCGAGCTCAATAACTTTGGTTATTTGTGCCAATCAGCTCATGAACATATATGTACATGAGTATGTGTGTGTTTGTGTGTGTTGTATGTGTTATGAACAGGAGAAACTGTTATAATAAATGCAGTTTTCAGGAGGAAAAGTACTTTTTGAAACATCAGAGCTTATGAAAATTGGGTTTAGGAGGGTATATGAAAAGATCAGAAAGCACTGATTGAGTTGATCTGTGGCTGAGGCTCCTTGCAACTTTTCTGGGCTCCTGTATCTCTTTGTCCCACTTATTTTTTCCAGTTATGATTACCGGCTGCACTTGCTGGAAACAAACAATGGATTTCTTGGTCTGCCTGAGGACAGCTGCAAGTTTTGTGCAGTACATGCTCTCATACCCTCTACAATCATCTTCAGATAGACAAAAAATGGCAAAATTTCCCATAGTCAAGTTGGTCAGCATGCAAGCAAGTTTTTAGGATATTTGATGTAGTATGTGCCATTTCACATTTCCCCATGTGAGTAATAGGTGTAGGTTCAGACTCCCAAAGACTTGTCTGCACAGTTTGAAGAGGAAATGTTACTGCAGTGCCTAAAGCCACTCGTTAAAGGCAGCCTTTGCTAAGCCGCCTTCACTGTGGGGCAAGGAAAGGGGTACAGAAAAAGCTCCCTTGAATTGAAACTTGCATCTGGGGGTAAACATAGCTAGAACTTTTCCAACATTGGCATCTATGACCTGGAAGCAAAATGCACATTTGCTCCCTGATTCAGAACCTCAACACATTGCAGCAATCAGTATCTTTAAACAAAAGTCTTTTGGCAAGGAAGCGAGTTTAGAGGGATTTGTTTAATTATTCCAGTTTTAAATCTGAACAGTCCCAATCTTGTAGTCCCCACTGATTTGTAGTTCCATAGGTGCACCTATCAGCCCTGAGTGAGTGCAAGACAGCAGTACCGTTAGCCCCTGGTGTTCCTGTTCTCTGCTGTCCAGCCCTGCTCAAAAGATTCCAGCCTGCAAGAAAAAAATTTGAAATTGTTAAGTGTTTTAAAACAACTACCGTGAATTGACATTTGGCCAAAGCAAAACACTCACAAGCAGCAAAGGCAAGCTACTAGTAAGTTAAACCGATTAAAAGCCGAAGTAAAGATAAGCTTTAGTAGGCTAAGGCCCAGTTTTGCAAGGTCCAAGACCAGGAATCATAGCACTTTCATCTTTATTTTTCAAATCTCGACATTATTGTTCTTTGCTGGTTGATCTTGAGCAAGTAGCTTATTTTCTTTCTTATTTCATTGTTTCAAATACTCTGAACAATCTGGATTAAAAACAAAAAAAACCACCTCAGTTTCTCCCAGCAAGTCTTGACATTTGAATGCAGTTTTACCTTTGCTATTATTAAATCATGCAACAAAAATTGTGCACAATTTTTTTTTTTTTTTTTTTTTTTTGTTTCTTTTTTTGGTTTTTCTCCGGTACCGGGAACCGAACTCACGACTTTGCGCTTGCGAGGCAGGCGCTTTTGCCGCTGAGCTAAATCCCCAGCCCCCACAATTTTAATTGTATGTGTGTGTACAAATGATGTAGATTTATTGGGGATGGATGCCTATCTTAATCAGTGCTAAAGTATGATTTTCATCTTCTTTCTGCTTCAGTTCTGGAACAGTTAAGTACCTTACCCCACTTCATGGACCAGATAAAACTACCACTGTATTTTTCAAAGGTCATTTTCTGTGTGCCAGGTAGTTCTAGCAGAGGTTCCCTTTGAGCTCAAGGACATCCTATGCCCTTGCCTTGGAGGTGGAGAGGTCTATCAATATGTCTTTTTGTTAGACCCCAAGCATTTAAGGGCAATCTAACAATTTTGAATAAGTTCTTCAAGAGCAGGAATTGTGAAAACACTTATCTAGGTTTTGGTGGTGGTGGTTTATATCACAGGTCCTTGTTTTTGCCTTTAAAACAAGTCCCTGCCTATACCGTTTTAATGGTTAAGTAGTAACCATTGCCCTAAAAATATTTTCTGGCAAGATTTCAATGTGCAAAATCTATCATTTGAAAAAGGGTACAGTACGGTATTATAATGTTAAGTGAAAAAATCAAAATAAGGTACAATCACAGAAACATGAAAACTGTACAGATAAAAAAAAATCAGATCAAAATATTTTTTAAAAGGACAGTCCTTGATTTTTTCATTTTCTACTTTTCTATATTCCCACACTTTATTAAAATGTATTAATTTTTATAGTGAAAAATGCAGTTTTAAGTCTCAGTGTCTCCTTGTCTGTCTGTCTGTCTGTCTGTCTGTCTCTCTCTCTCTCTCTCTCTCTCTCTCTCTCTCTCTCTCTCTCTTTCTCTCTCTCTCGGAAAGGCTTTGAGTATAGGACAGGGAGCCAGGAGTCCTAAATGGAATATTAAATGGATGTGGGTGTGTGCTCTTGTTAAATCATTTTCTCTCTCTTGGTCTCGGTTTTCTCCTTCATGAATGTAGTAGGAGACTGGCAAGAAGATGTCCCTCGAGACCTTTCCAATTTTGCTCTTCAGTGTTTTAGAGCCAGAACCCTGGGGCCAGCTGAGCTGCCTAGAGCCTTTGCCAACTGAAGTTTATAGCAGGACATTGAGCTCTCCAGTCTTAAAGAGCCATCAACTGGTTGAATTTTTCCAATTTACCTGTAATGAGATTATATATTATTTTTATCATGAAAAATACCATGATAAAGCAATGTAAATGTCACTGGACCTAAGGCACAGTTAGAATGGATAAGGTAAATATAAAAAGAAAACTTGAATAAATCCCCAAATAAGATGTTGAGTGGGAAAAAAATACTTTAAGAATAGCACATGCATTAGAATGTTTCTTCTATAAATTTAAAAAATACATAGAAAAAAGTATAAAGATAAAATGGAAGAATACATTCTAAATTCATCTTAGTTCTTGCTTATGAAAATGGCTGGGAAGGATCACATTGAAATGGGAGACAGAATTTAACTTGTCTGTAATGTTTCACAGCTTCCACTGGAAAAAAATTGAACCACTGTTTATGTTTAAAATGTTAACAATTTATCAATTCTAAGTAGAGATCCAGATGTGAGCCAAGTACTGTGAGGGAGCAAATTTAGAGACCAATATTTGCTACATTTTTGATTCTCACAGCTCTTCAGTGTTTAGCTAATTACCTAAAATAAACAAATAAATAAATTTTAAAAGAAAAAGGTTACATTATTTATTTGTTCTCTATATTTTTTTCAGTATGTGTGAAATGTTCATGATTTTTTTTTAATGCTCAGGATCAAAACCAAGACCTTGTGCATACTAGGCAAGTGCTCTACCACTGAACCATACCATAACCTTCCAGGATTATTTTGATGAATGATAAATGAATTTAACCTTAATACTAGGGAAACAGAAAAGAGAAAAAGGAAATAAGATAAAGAAAATGAAACAGTGAAATGGTGACTGAAATAAGAGAGAGAGACCCTGAAAGCATGGGGATATTCTTGCCTCAATGTAACTTAACAAATTCCTGTTCTATACCACAAACCACAAATTTAATGAACAATTCTTACAAGGAGAGGCTCCAGCCTTCACCCTCCCCCCATTATGTTTTAAAACATTTCTCCATTTCATTGATGCCTCAGGACGGAAACTTCTTGTGAAAATCCTGCAACCACCCAGCCTTTCAGGTGCAAATTTTCCATCTTAGCTTCCAGGGCTGCAGTTGCACCCCACAGATCACTTTCCACTACCCCTTCTTGAGCCAAATTCCCACTGGTCTCCAAGATTCCCATGAGGAATATAGTTCTCTGAATTTACTCTCTCACAGTATTTGCCTCACAACATTTCTTAAACTAAATGTCTTAGTATGAAAGCTCAATATGCTAAAGATAAACATTTTCACCCTACCCTTACTACTGTTCCCCAAAGCAAATACCTTTCACATTCAGAAATGTCAGTTTATCCCCCAAATCTGAGAAAATACTACTCATTTTAGCCATTTTGCTGCATATTGATTGATCACTGAATCCATTTGTTTTTATCAACTATGTCTCCTCAGCCCATACGCACCTACCATGTCATCTTTTGTCAGCCTCTTTCCCTGGCTTTAATCTATAGACTATTTGCTGTTCAAAGCCATCTTGTGATATAGTATTTTTAAATGTTCCTTCCTGTCTTAACCCTTTGCCATATACAGGATGATGTAACTGAAGTGCTGGTTGCAGACTTTGCTCTCTAATGGTAACAAGGAATATGGAGAAAAATATCTGAAGTCAAAGAAGATATCAATCCTGGGCAATATCAAGAGGAACACTGAAGACCCAACTGAGAAATAAGGGGGAGTTCAGTGGGAAGATGGTTGGGCAGGGAATAATGTTAAATGCAATGCATAAGCATAGGCTTCACAAGTTTGGAAGCAAGATAACCCCTCACCTCTCCATTCAAAGAGCTGCTATTTGGACAACCTAAGGGAAGAGATCAAAGCCTGGCTTGTAATCATCTCTCTTCCCCAATATTCAATGTAGCTTTGGGCAACTCACATTAACCTCTTTGAGACTGAATTCTCCCATCTGGAAAACCTTAGTTTGAAAACCTTAGTTTGACCATCACAGTTTGAAAACTTTGAGAGAAGCAGCTTGATTTACACAGTCATCATTTAACTTTCGTCAATCCATAAGGATGTTTGTGAAGATGAATGGAATAAAACATAGGAACCCTCTGAGGACAGGAGCTATAGAAATATGTGGTAGTATTATTGGCAGCTTTAATATTTATGGTCCCTTAAATAATTGTTTCCTGAATGAAAACACGTCTGTGTAAGCTTTTACCCTTAGTATCACTGAATATACTGCTGTCTGTATCAGCTGGTCATCTCAGCAGGTAAGACTGCAAATACCAGCCCTATCATAATCAATTGTTCCCTCTCCTGTCTCACACTGTTTTTGCTACTTGAAGACACCCCCTACCTGAGGGTTTGGAAATCACAGCTCCACCCAGTATCCTCCCTCTGGGTGCCCTCCGTGCTCACTACGACCATATATCATGTGACCCCATGCATATAAGTGCCATAGGTAAATGACATGGAGAAGGGGGCCTCCATGGGTTATTGAGATTGGGGTCAGGGCCACACATATCAGAGAAAGGCTGAAGTCCGAGGACAGTTCAAAGGGGAAAATATGGAGCATAGGTAGGAACACACCTTTCCCTTCAAAGCACAGTAAGCCAAAATAGCTTCTCATTTCAAAGTGTAATTTGAGGTGTCATTGTCTAGTATATGGCCTGATTGTCCTAGGCAGGCTTAGAGATTCTTTACTTTCATAAACAAATTTTTCCAAAAACGAAGAAATTCCTTTCCTGGTATCAACTGTATCCCCTTTAGGTCTCCATTAGCCAATGGTATTTAGTGCTAGAAGATATCAAAGTCATAGTTGAGGGTAGAACTTTAGATATGAAAATCAAACAGAAGTTAATTTGCCAATATGCTTTTCAACATCTTCCAGTGGTGGCTGGAAGTGACATGATTTTAATGAATCATGAGTCACTGGGATCAGAATACCACGACATCACTATTTTATTTTTACAAGAAACAAATAGGTCTTTCCATTCACTCAGGTGTTGAAGCTGAACTACTGAAGCATTATTAAGGCAGGGCAAAAACACTGTAGCTTATAGGAAGAGGGCAAAATCAACTGCAAGGCAGCCTGAGTCCAGGTCCTGTTCACACAGCGATATAGTATCCTGACCTTTGCTCGCTCAACGCAACTGATGGCTACTGTCTTCAAAGGTAAGTGGCATATTTGGAGCCTTCCTGAGAAACAAAGTGGCAAATACGAACTTTGTCTGCTCCCCCTTTTCATCTCCATTATCTCTGAGTAACAGACAAAGAGCAGTCACTTCCTCCCCACATGTGCACAACGCAGAAGGATCTGAGCGACCCCAGGGTCTAGATTACAACTGACATCTTGGCCTTGGGTTATAAAACATGACTATCTCTTTTAATATCTTAACTCCCAAACTTCCTCTATCTCAGACAAATGTGTGTGTGTTTTTAAAGACAAAAGCTAAAAATAACAATAAAACAGAGTTTGAAAACAGGTTAATAGCAGAGTTACGATAATTAATACATTACATATTGTTTTTGTAGTAGTTATTCAGAGTACAAGACATGAGCATGATATCTTATTCAAACAATATTAGCGCAAATCTTTGTTTTCAGTGAGCTAAGAGAAACTAGATGTATATCTTAACCCTCTCATGTATAAATACATTTTTTTCTTTTTCCCTTCCTTTCCCTTTTCCCCCATTACAGTTGGTCTTTTCTCTTGAACAGTTTCTTCCCAATTCATAACATTTATTGTACATCTTGGACCTTACTTACTCAGGCAGTTTCTCACACTTGTGAAACAATACAATGTTTACAAATATGGGCCTGATTTATTTCACTTACGAGTATGGTCTCAAATTACATTCATTTACCTATAAAAGTCTCAAGTTTATCTTTTCTATAGCTAAGTAGTACTCCATTATGTAAAAAACCACATTTCTTTTTGTCCATTCCTCAGTTGCTGGGCATTTGGGTTGTTCCCAAGACTTAGCTATTACAAATTTTGCTGCCATAAGCATGCGTGTGTGTATATTGCTATGGTATGATATTTTTAATTCTTCTGGGAAGGTACCCAGAAAGAGAATAGCTGGTCTGAATGGGATCTCTAATCCTAGTATTTTAAGGAATCTCCACACTGATTTCCACAGTGGTTGCACCAATCTACACTCCCACCAACAGTGGAGAAGTGTTCCTTTCTCCCCACAGCCTCACAGCATTTATTATCAGTTAATATTTTGATTATAGCCATTCTTTCTGGGGTGAGATCCAATCTCAGGGTTGTTTTAATTTGCATCTCTCAAATGACCAATGCTGTTGGACATTTTTTTCATATATTTATTTGCCACTTGTATCTCTTCACCTGAAAAGTGTGTATTCATCTCAGATGCCCATTTTTGGATTGGGTCTTTAAATTTAGGGGATCTGATTTTTTTCAGTTCTTTATATGTTCTAGATATAAATTCTTTGAGACAACTGGCTATAACCTTTTCCCGCTTTATGGATTGTCCTTACACTCTGTTGGTGATCTCTTCTGTCATGCAAAAACTTTCCAATAAGGTGAGATCCCATGTGTTGATTCTTTGTAATATTTCCCTTATAGTCCCGGTTTTGTTCATGAAGTCTCTGCCTACACCTGTGTCTTCGAGATTTCTACCTTATTTTCTCTCCCAGTAAATTTAGTGCTGAATTTGTGTTTTTGTTTAAAATCAAACCACATGTATCTGAAAACTCACTGCAGCGCAGGCATAATTCCCTTTCCTTTAACCTACTTAGTCAAATGAACATGGCTATGCCATTTATGAAACATCTTAAAATGTAAAGGTCACAGATTTGAACATATATGACTTTATATGAGAAAAGGTAATGTAACCTATATACTGCCTTACAACATACATTCGATACACCTTGTATACCTCTTCCCTGGCTAAAAGATATAGTATACAGGCAGCTCATAAATTGTAAACACATAAAAATTCATGCACAAATAATGCAGAGAGTCAGTAAGGGAAAATGTAACTCAACTTCCCTAAGGAGAGATTTTAAGAATACTCAGTTTACACTGAGGACATGTTTACCAGCCTAAGCAAAGAGAGATGTGAGCAGAAAATTGCTATTCCAGTGTACAAAGAAGCCATGTAACTCCCTGGGCCTTGGACAAAAAGTGCCAACAAATTCACACAGAACTCTGTAAAGGAAAGGTGTTCCACAAATGCCCCCTACCGGGCTGAGTACACTGGAAATCACAAGGATTCAAATATAAGTGCCCGCCAAACACAAAATAAACCCTAGATTTTATAAACCAAATAAACACTATTTTCACAATGTACTCTTTTCTGTTAATATTTCCTTAATTGTTGGTTACTTCAATCAAGGAAATGAAGTTTGTTTCTATGAATTAAACAAATTAATTGCCTCACCCACCAAAAAGGAAAAATTTCCCTCTACCCAAATAGAATGGTGCTAGAATCTGCAACAAAACACTTCACTTCTCTTACCAGGGTTAAGGGGAAGAACTTGATTAGTACTATGGGTACCAACGCTGCTGGGTCCACATCAGCTAGTCCATGTTTCTGTGTCCATATTTCTCTATAACACAGAGCAGAGAGATGTGAGAAGACAACTGCTAATGCAGTGTACAAAAAAGCCATGTCACTCGCTGGGCCTTGGACAAAAAGTGCCAACAAATTCACACAGAGCTCTTGTCCCATGCTTGGACCTCAGATACAACAAATAGGTCACTCTCTCACGTGTGCCACAGAACTTAATCAACTTAATCCCAATCTTGATTCCTGTACAGCCATTACTGCTCTCTCTCCACACCCCACCCTTCCTTGAACAGTGATTAAAATGTTATACATAAGTGTTACTCAATATGGTAGCAACTGATCTTATGTGGAGACCATACACTTGAAATGTGGCTGAATTTTAACTCCCACCCAGCAGTAATGAGAAGGCCTGCTCTCCAAGTGTCAAGGAGGCTGAATGGAAAATCTGCCCTTTTGCTTCCACTTGGCAGTAACTAGACAGAAACTCTCTTCTCCCGCTGGAGAAATGTTAGAGAAAGCTTGCTGAAACAGAAAGTCCAGATAAGGTTGAAAGTTTCATAATACACTATAATGTGTCAAATTTCTATAAGAAAATCACTTCCTATACAAAGTACCAGAAAGATCTCAAACTCAATGAAAAGGATAATCAATAGATGCCAAAATCCAGATGACAGAGATATTAGAATTACTAAAGATTTCTAAATTGCCATGACAAAAACACTTCAATAAATACTGACATATACTTTTGAAACAAATGAAAAATAGAAAGTCTCATCAAAGAAATAGACCATATATAGACAAACCAAATGGAAATTTTAGAAACGACAAACTAGTTACTCTTAGTTCATTGAAAATAAAGCTTTGTACTGATATGCTTGTTTCTTCTTTGAAAGAATCTTTTGTGTCAATATCTTATACTCTGAGTAACTACTTTGAAAATAATGACTCGGTGTGTTAATTATTTTTATTTTCTTATGAAATTTTGTTTTTTCATAAAAGAAAAAAATGAAATGATAAATACAATAATCGACACAAAAACTTCATGGATGATCTCTACAACAGAATAGAGACTGAGAAAAGAATCAGTTAATTTGAAGATGCAATAGAAATTATATTATCTAAATAAAAAAGAAAAATTTAACTGTTAAAAAATGAACAAGCCCTCAAGGACCTGTGGGGCTAAAACCAATTCTAACTTTCCTGTCATTAGAGCAAGCTGAAATGGTAGAAGAAAAAATTTGGAAAGGAAAAGTATTTGGAGGAATAACTATTGGAGACTTTCCAAAATTGGAAGTGACATAAATTTACAGATTCAAGAAGCTTACTATATCACAAAGTAGGCAAACCCAAAGAAATCCATTCCAAACCACATTGTAATCAAATTTCCAAAAGCCCAAGAGAAAAAAACCTGTAGCAGTATAGAAATACCTTATTTACAAGGAAAAACAATTCTAATGACAGCAGATCAGCAGATTTCTTAGAACCCATGGAAGTTAGAAATAAATGGCATGATATTTTTTCCAGCAGTTTAAAAGATAAAAACTGTCTACCTATAATCCCATATCCAGTGAAAATATCCTTCAGTGATGAATGAGGAATCAAGAAATTATCAGGCAAAGGAAAACTAACAGGATATGTTGCTAGCAACTCTGTACTAAAAGAATAGCAAAAGTAAGACATCTTAGTCACTTTCTTTTTGCAGGAATAGAATACCCTACCAAGGACTTAAGGAAAGAAAGGTTTATCTTGGCTTATATTTCAGAAGTTTCAGTCCATGTTCTGCAGGCTTAAACACAGAAATGGCATAGTAGAGGACTGGATGGAGCAAAACCGCTTACACCATGGCAACCAAGAAGCAAGGACAATGAAGGAACCAGGAAGAGAGACACACCGTTCCGGGTCAGGGCCCCAGGGACCTACCTGCTTCCTCTGACCACACTTCATTTCCTAATAGCAAGTCAGCCATATCACATCCAGGATTCTATTACCTTCCAAAAGCCCCGCCTATTCGCATATGAAGCCTTTGGCAACGTCTCGATATAAACCAAAACAGAAGGTATCTAAACAGAGAAAATATACATACATAGATAAGAATCTTTCAACTTCAGGAAAGAAGAAAGAACAACAGAAAGAGTGAAAGTAAGTTTTCTGAAACAGGTTGAACAGTTGAAGCATAAATTACAACACTGTTTGATGTAACTCTAATTATATTTAGAGGAAATACTTAAGACAATTATATTAGAAATGGGGGAAGATAAAGTGACTTAAGAGAGGTAAAGTTGCCATAACACGCTTAAAAGTGTAATGCTAATACTAGTAGACTATAAGAAGTTATACTCAGCCTCTCTTAAAAAGTTTCTTAAAAGATTTTCTTTAAAAACTGAAAGACTAGCTTTCAGCTTAAAAAACTCAACATACACTTACCATACAAAACAGCAATCACACTCCTACAAATTTTTGCAGAGAAATGAAAATGTACGTTCACACAAAAACCTGTATATTAATGTTCATAGCAGCTTTATTTGTATTAACAAAAAACTGGAGATAACCAAAATGTTTCTCAACAGATGAATGATTAAACAAACTGTGATGCAGTCATACAATGGAATACTGTTCGATAGTAAGAAGAAATGAACTGTTTATGCACAAAACAACTTGAATGGCTCTCGGGGCATTGTGTTGAGTGAAAAAAACAATTTAACATGTCCACATATTTTATGATTCCATTTATATAACTTCTTAAAATGATGAAACTATAGATATGGAAAATAGACTAGTGATTGTGGAGTTTTGGGGTGGTTGGGAGTAGGGGTAAGTCAGACTATAAAGACAATGAAGAGGTAGCACCACAGAGATCTTCTGTGGCCATGGAATAGTACTTTCTTTTTTAAATTTTTTAAATTTTTGATTGTGATGACAGTTATATAGAACTACACACATCCATTGTTCCAATGTCAAGTTCATGGTTTGGGTATTTATACTATAGCTACACAAGATGCAACCACTTAGGGACCCTGGCTAAAGAATATGCAAGACCTTTTCATACTTTCAACTTCATGTGAACCTATAATTATTTCAAAATAAAAAAATGAATTCACTGTGATAGGAAGATTAATAGCCCTCCAAAAATGTTCATATCCTACTCCCAAAACATAAGAATATGTTAGGTTACATGGCACAAGAAGAATTAAGGTTGCAGGGACAATTAAGGCTGCAAGTCAACTAACCTTGAGATGGAGAGAGTAACCATTTAGGTAGACCCAAAATAATTGTAAGCATGTTTATAGGTGGAAAAAAAGACATGGAAAAGTGAGAGTCAGGAAAGAGATACAATGATAGAAAAGTGATTGAAGTGATACAATATGAGGAATCAATCTTCCATTACAGGATTTTAATATGGAAAGGGGCCATGAGCCAAGAAATACCAGTAGTGCCTAGGAGTTAGAAAAGGCAAGCAAAAAGAGTCTCCTCTCGGAGCCTCAGAAAAAGAGGTAAGGCCTTCTCATATCTTGATTTTGGTCCAGTGAAACCTAGTTCAGACTCCTGACCTCTGGCATTCAGAATTATACAATAATAAATTCATGTTGTTGTTTTTTTTTTTTTTTTTGGTTTTTCTCCGGTACCGGGAACCGAACTCACGACCTTGCGCTTGCCAGGCAGGCGCTTTTGCCGCTGAGCTAAATCCCCAGCCCCTCATGTTGTTTTAAACCACCAAGTTTTTGGTAACTTGTTATAGTAGCCATAGTAGAAAACCAACAGAGCGCCCAACGAGGTAGTTAAAAACAAACCTATTCAAAGATGGACAATGGCTTTTTGCAGAGTACATTCAATTTGTTAGTCAGAAGCCAATAATTCTGTACTATAATTTTAAAGCAATAGTCAGTACATCATGGCAAATGCTATTTTCCATTCCACATCACCAATGATAGCAGTAATTAAAATCTTACCTCAAAATTACAGGGAAAAGAAACACATTACTCTCTATTAAGTAAGGCCTGCTCAGTTAATGATGGTATAAGAACAGAAGTATTTGGGCCACAGTAGCTGGAAATCTTGTCTCAATCCAGCTAGAGATACTTATTTGCCAAGGAATTTCTTGCTATGTGGAATGCAGGAACAATAGAAAAGTGAACTGAATTAGAAAAGTAGGGTCAATTCAAACAGTAAAAAAAGACACAACCAATAACAACACAAATCCCTTTTATTCTTTTCTCTGCTCCATAGTAGATGCTAAATAAATATTTGCTGAATTGAATTATAAATGATAATTAATTAATAAACAACCTTAGGATTGTATTAAACCTCATACACTGCAGTACCTCCAAAGTGCTAAGACAAGAAACAGTAAACATTTTTTCATTGATAGGCATCTCATGTATTATTAATCCCAAATGCAAATCACAGATGTGGCATATATTCAAGTTTGCAGAGCTTACAGAGTTTCGCATTTAATATATGGTGCTTGAGCTCCAGGATGAATTCTGCTAACTCTACAAGATCACTACTGTGTCACCTGTCTCTCTGACTCCATCCCCAGACCTAACAGGCCTGGCTGGGAAGTGTTCACTATTCTTGTTAGCACCTTGGCTAAGGGAAATATATGGAGATAGCAAGACGTGAAATAGAAGGGGCATGGGATCATAAGTTGTGCTTTTTTTATTAGTGAATATTGATGAGCCACAATAACGTGTTTCTTTGGGGCATATTCATACAGTCATATAACATTCTTTCATTATATCACCTCTGTTGTCCTCCCTTACCCTCCTGTTTCTTCTCCTCTTCTCACCCCTCATCCTCTTTCTCTTTAATAGTCTTTCTGCTTTCACGCCATCCTCTTTCCCCAAAACTTCACATATGAGAGAAGACACATGATATTTGTCTTTCTGGGTGTGGCTTATTTTGCTTAACACAAATGTGCTTTTATGGAGCATATTTTATATATCAGTAATTATCTTGTGTGTGAGAGAGCTGAATAAGCACTTTTACGAGAGTTGACAGGTCAAGGATTTGGGGAAACTAGGAAATTTATTTTTGGTGAGAACAGTAATGTCCAAGTGAGTGCTAAGTGGCTCTTTTTTATAATAAAAATGTCTATGAAAGCTAACCAGAAAAATGCTTGCAACAGTATCTGGGGACTGTGGATCATAAGTACACTAATAACATGCTTTTTTGAATCATTTTCATGGCTTCCATTTCAGCTTACTGTGACCATGACAGCCATGCAACAAAAATTTTGTAACAACAGGGAAAAGTCTTAGTACAGAGGATTTTAATTTGTGATGCATAGTTGAGTTTCCTGAAAAATGCAAGCAATACTACATATGTAAATATGCACTTTTCTGAAGAGAATATCTTTGGCAGTCATTACATTTTCACAGGAAGTCATGTCAAGATTAGGGACCACTGAGCCAGATGGTGATAGCCTTATTTCTCTCCCCCTCTACTAAGTAAAACAGAGTATCTTCAGAATGTGTTCCAGTTATTTAGTAACTAAAGAGCCACAGGGTTTTCGTTCAAACAAATCACTGAAAACTGGTCTCTGGGTTAATAAATCACGTGTGCCTGAAATAGCATGGCAAATATTGGCAAGGAGGGCATAAAGAATTCAGCAGCTCCACACAAAAAAGTGACTGTTGACATGTTGACTCAAACAACTAAATTCACTTGCGAATTTCACTTCTTAGGTTATTCTGCTGCAAGTCCACCAGGTTCTGGACAATCTCCAAACCCTAGATATTAGTTTATTTCTGGTCATGAAATGTAGACTGACTTTAACATTGGGTGAAGTAAAGCTCAATTAAGAAAGAGAAGCTTGAAAATATTTACAAAAGCAACTCAACATAGCTCCATGCTTTCTTCTTGTCTGCTTTATTTCTTTTTCCATGACAAACCAGATTTGGCCTGTGAGACATAGTTTTATTCATTTCTGCCCTGTATAAATGAAAGTCAATCACAGATATTTAGAACTTGAAGGCAATTTAAAATGATCATCTTGTCTACTACAGAAAATTCAAACGAAAATGCACATATATAAAAAAGAACACATAAAAAATGCCTGTGCAATTTTTAAACATATTTTCAGAAGAGAATTTGTACATCCCTTATCATTACAGTTTTTTCTCACAATTGTTGTAGATAGGATGTTCTTTCTAAATCTAAATGTTTTTCCTGGTAAGCTTTAAGCTTATTACCTCTTACCATTCTTTAATGAAAGGATACAGATGCGGCTCTCTGTGTGCCTGTATATGTGCAAATACACACATGTTTTGGAGGCGTGTCTTTACATCCAATACTGCAATTCTGTTGAACATTAAAAACTGCATCATTTCTGAAGTTCTTCTCCTCTAGAAACACTTCTTAACTAGGAAAATGATGGGCTTAGCTGGGTTAAGCGATTATCACATTGTCAAAGCTCATTATTCCACAAAGCTTTGGAAAAATAACCATTTCCCCAGGTCAAGAAACATAGTTTGCAGCCACTTTTGAAGGTAGCTTACATTAAGGTGATCACAGAATTTTTTCCAAACTGGGACACTTTTTAGAGTGAAACAAGTATGTCAGAACAACAAGTATAAACCACAACATATGGTCATTCTACTTATAGTCCTTCATAGAGGAAATACTTTAACTTCCCCCAAATGCAATGAATCTCTGTGCCTGTCCTTGGTGGAGGACGGCTTGGTAAAATGCCAGCATCCAGCCCCAAGGCATAATCTTGGTCTTGAGCCTATGTCAAATATCAGAAGCAGCTTCTTGATTAGTTGCGCAACACATGAAAGGGACTACTGAGAGAAAAGTTGAAATTTTAAATGGAATTTGAGGTTTCTTGAGAAAATACTAGATAATTGTTTACTTTAAAATCACCTCACTGGGGCTGGGCATGGTGGTGCAGGCCTGTAGTCCCAGCACTCTGGAGGCTGAGGCAGGATGATCACTGCAGGTTCAAGGCCAACCTGGACTATGCAGCAAGACTCTATCTCAAGAAACAAACAAAAGAAATCACTTCACTGGGGATGGATAAGATGACCTATTGACGTGCCTTTTCGAAAAAAAAAAAAATACTTGTGAGCACATTAATTGGTGTTTAAATTTTAGTTCCTTTTTTCATCCCAAAACAAGGAGGGGAAAGACACCAGATCATGGCACTTATCTGGAGAAAGATCCAAAAGTGCATAGCAAAGGCCCTTGAATCACTCTCCCCAATGAGGGATTGGCGAGAAGAAAGACAAAGAAGGTCTTCACTCCTACGCAGGGCTAGTCCAGAAAAGGTTATACCATCTCTAAAAGGCACCTTTCCCCAACTCTCCAAGCTCCCAGATGACCACATCCAGACCAGATTTCTCCAGCTTGTGATGAGCTTACTGTCGCACAAGGCCACTGTTGTTTGAGAAGAGAGGAATGTTCTTCCCAGCCTACAAAGAAATTTTCTGGAAACAGAAAAAGTGTAAATTTAAAGGTCACCCCCAAGTGATGTGGTCTTGCCCAGTGCTCTTTGTTTTGTTCTCAAGCAGCCCTGAAGAAGTGGCCTGGAAAACCTAACAAGTTCTTTGTGTCGAACCCAATGACCTTGAGTTTGAAAAGGTACTCTGGTGGTCAAACTGTCAGAGAGATAAAGGGCAACTTTTCAGAGGAAATAGAAGAAAGCACAACAAAATAAAAATCTGCAAATCTGAAATCTCTAAGGTGGGAACAATAAGGAAGTCATACTCTTTACTGAATCATTCCCTTTTCCTGTCACCCACCATCCACTCTGATTGTTCTCTCCTTTTGTTTACTGAGACCAGGATCACTTAAAAAGATGTATATGCCAACAGATAGGTAAGTTTAAATACAACGCGATGACCAACTGGAATCTCCTCCCCCTAGAAAGGGATTTACAGTGGGGAAATAATGTCTAAAACTGCACTTAGAAACACAGAAACTGCAATCAATGCTTCTTTGATTAATGCAGCCCCTCCTCTAAGCAAATACTTCAGTGAGACCAAGATCTCCACAGTGACTGTGTCAGGGATCCATGAGCACATTTTTAGATGTTTTAAATACAGCACTTACCACTTTTCTCATTTCTCTTCTCCCACCTCTTAAACACAGGCAATACCAGCACAGCTTTAGTTCTGTTTTCTGTGGGTAGCTTACAGGTAATCAGAAGATTGTGGAAAAAAGAAAAAGGAAGAGAGATAGACTCTGAGAAAAACAGAAAGCCAAAGGGTTCTGCACTTGTTTGACTTTGGCAACAGGATGTTATTGATTTGTGTGTGTGGTGAAGGTGTGTTAAAAAGCACTGCTGAATACAAGATTTATCCAGTGGACAGATTAATTTATTTAACAGAATTGACATACGTCAAATTCTGCCATTTATTTACATAATTGTTACCCATTTATCAGAGCTGTAATGTAGGCAAATATTTGTTTTAAGAGTATTTTCTTTTACATTATTTGCTCAAGCCTATTGTGAATAAGTCTCGGTTCATTTTACTGTTGCTAACAATAGCTATTTGGTGGAAGTCTGTAAAATCCTCCCCCAAAAGTGTATCCCCCAAGCTAGCAATAGCTTTCGAGTTAAAAATCATACCATAGGGAACATTTTAAAATATGCACAACGTCTTTTTATGCTATGATATTTTGCACTTCTGATTTAAAAAAAAAGTTTCTTGACATATTGTTAAAATCATAGAGCTGAACGCTGTCAACCGGCCAAGAGGACAAAAGGATGTGATTTTTTTAGTATATATGTGTGCAGTGTTGGGGGCAGTTACAGCTAGGAGAAAGCTAGCAAAAGCATGAGGGAGAATAAGAGAAAGTAAATGGAATCAACTTTCGAGTCATAAATTTTGTTGAATCATTCTACCCTATCTGAATACATGTGCACGAAGGATTATATCTTTTCAGCTCAAATGCATGCAATCTATCTAGGCTTTGTGGGAGGTAAAATATTGGAAAGTATTTCTAAGAAACAAAAATCTAATCACTAGTTGCCAGGGATGGTTTGAGTTCTTCTGAATATGCCCTGTGCAAAAACAAGAGGGTCATTTCGACCTCTAGGTCAAGAATTGTGGGCACTGTGGAAGATACAGAGGTGCCTGTGAGAAGGAAATCTCACCACCAAGCAAGTGAATTTTTGACCTAGAAGCAAATACGTTTTTGTTGTTACTGCTGGGTAAAATGTACAAGTCTTCCAGAAATTAGACACTGTAATAAAAATGTACCAACCCAAATTTAAATTGCTCACTAGACAGATGGTTAATTATATTCACAGCCACATATTTCACTGGGATAGAGTTTCAGACACTCAGCCAGTTTTGTTTGATTAGCCAGTTTCCCAGTTAATATGTAAAATGACAGTTACTTAGGGCTTTTTTGTTCCCTTCTAAAAATATATTTTTAATAAATGTAAATTCTCCTCAGCCACAAGAACGTCACTGCTGTAAATAAAACATTTGGTCATATATTACCCTATGAGTAAAAGATATAAGAGAGATTCACTCCCCCAAATCCAAATGGTCTCTAGTAGTTGAGAGAAGACCACTAGAGTACCTTTTCTCAGCAAGCAAAATATTCTAAGAACTGACAGCACCCTGCTCTTCCACCTAAAACAACTGAGATTTTCAAAACCCAAGACTAAAGTCCTTCAGATGCTTTGTAAAAAGAGCTCTTCCAGCTCCCCCCCCATCGTGCCCTTCAGATAACAGTCTAAAAAATGGAACGTTAGGAAAATGTTACATAGCAAAGTGTACTGCCGTGCACAAAATTCAACAATATGCTGAAAGCCGCCCCCCCCTCCGAATACAGACGCAAAATATGAGATCCACTTATTCCAAAATGCAGCCAAAAGCTCGACAAAAATCAAGAGTGCTAGTGCAGAAATAGGGAGATAATTTTTTTTTTTAACTTCGAAAAAGACAGAAAACCTTGCGCGGGTGATTCGGTCCCTCACGAATCACACAGACAGAAGCAGTCATGCTGAAAACCGCTGGATTCCTCTGCTGAAGGGCGCCAACTCAGCTTCAGGGTTTCCCCACTTTCCCGTAGCGGGGCCCCACTTGCCGGCCTCCCTGCCCCACAGGGTGTATCCGACCCAAAGGGCTGGTACCTGGAGGCGCGGCAGCGAGAAGCACCAGAAGCCTCATGGGAAAGCCTTAGTTCGACCGCTTTCCACAGCAGGCAGGGCAGTCGGCCAATTTCTGCAAAGGTGATGAGCTTGGCAAGACTTAGTCGGGCCCAAACTTACGCTCGTCGGGGCGCGCCTCAGGGACAGTCTGTGGTGGGCTCGGCCCCCAGAGAGCACGGGAGCCGCGGGCGGGGGAGACACTGGTAAAGCGGCTTCGCACCTTTACGGCTTTGGCTCGGGCACCAGCCGGGGCCACCTCGTGGGTTTTCCCCGCTCGCACTGAAGCGCAGTGCCCAGCTCCCTGGTCAGGCTCTCCCGGGCACCAACCCAAAAGAAGACAGCTCTCGGCTTGTTCCAGCTGCCCTGCTGTGTTCCTTATGAGCGCGGTGGCTCGGCCCGCTCGCTTCCCCTCCCCCTCCTCCCGCTCTAGCACAGAGGCCTTTCCTAGATTGCAGTGCTTGTCGCGGTGAGCTGGGATCTCTCGCCCTCACGGCCTCTCTCTTTCGGATACAGACACATACATGCGCGCCATTCGTACACAGACGTCCTCCCTTCCGTTTTCCATTCCTCCTTCTCTCTCATCTTCCCCTAATTCATTTCACCCCCTGCCGCCACCACCCCAGCGGGGCGGGGAGCCGGCAAGAAGGCCCGGGGGCTGGGTGGCAGCGCTCATACTCACCTCACAGGCCGACTCCCTAGGCGCACGTCGCTGGCGGGCTCAGACACCGAGCTCTGGAGCTGGCGCGGCCACAGTCAAGGATGGGCTGCCGCCGTCGCTGCAGCTGTTCTAGCTGCCGCCGCTGCTACTGCTACTGCTGCCGCCGCCGCTGCCTTCTGTGCCTCAGCTCTGTGCGTTGGGGCCGCCAGGTGGACGCGCCTGTCTCCCTGGCTCGCTCCCTCAGGTTTCGCTGGAGCTGCCACGTTAGATGGAGTCAGAACTGTCAGGCTCTGGCTCTAAAACTCAGAGCCTTAGTGGCTTCGGGCTGCTCCTAGGTTCCGCGCTTCGCTTGAACCCGCACTCGCTCGGGCTGGGGCTACCTCTCTAGCGGGCTGCTTGAGCAGCGGCTGTGGGCATCCGCGACAGGGAGAGAGGAGGGCGGCTGCTACTGCTGTGGTCGCTGTTAATGCTATTACTAAATGCTGCTACTGTCCCTACGGCTACTGCTATGGTGGTGGCTGCTACTGCTGCCGCTGCCGCTGCCGCTGCCGCTGCCGCTGCTGCCGCTACTGCTTTTCCTTCCCGGGTTCTCCCCCTGCCTGGTCCTCCCTCCTCTTCTCCCTCCTCCTCCCCTCCCCCTCCCTCTCCCTCTCCCTGCTCTGCTCCTCCTTATCCTCTTCCTCCTCCCTCTTCTCCTCTTTCTGCTGCTTTTCTCACAGCCTCTGCGGGCACTGCCTGCTCCCCTCTTCCAAAGCTTCCTCTACTCGTTCAGAAAGGTGCCGACAGTGGGGCTGTCTCAGCTGCCACCATCGCTATTGCCCCTGCCATTGTTTCCTCTAACACGGCTGTTCGTGGTGGACGCGTTCCTCCTCTACCCTTGTCCCCACCACAGCCCTCTCTTTTGCTCTCGCTCTCTCCGTACCCTCTCTTAGGTCCCTTCCCCACGTGCCCCCTCCCACTGTCCCTTCCTCCCTTCTCCTCAGGCACCCGGGAGCGCGCACTGCGCGGCCACCTGTCATAAAGGGCGCGCACTCCCCTTCCCCACCCCCACCGCGTCCCCCACTTGCATTCTTGCAGCCCTCCCAGTCCACCGCGCCACTGCCTCATTCTTCCCTAGGCTGACTCAAAGCCGGACACCACTCTCCCATGCCTTTGAGGGCAGTTGTGTGTGCAGGGAGAGGCACTCTGAAGTTTCAGGAACAATATCTGAATGGCTTAGGCTACCAAGCATCTCACCATTCAATCTACCTTTAACTTCAGGGTCTAGGTCCCCAGGAAGGTGGCTCATGGTGGCAAGGCCAATGGAACCAGAAAATTAGAGAGGGCTAAAGTTTTTGTTTGGGTTGTTAGTGGTGGTGGCGGCGGTGCTCCCCCCATACATCCAGAATAAAGGGAAATTTGAATACAGCCGGGAAGGAAATAGAATCTATTTGACAGTTGTCATTAAAAAATTCCTCAGGTAATCCTTTCCCTTCTGATATCCTTGGAATGCAACTGGAAACAGCAAAAAAAAAAAAAAAAAAGAGAATGACTCAGGAGGAAACATTTAGCACTCCCAAAACCCCTAGGTATAAAGTTGGGGGCCGAGCACCAGAGTCACAGCCATTAAGAGAGGAAAAGAAAGGTTAGTGTTAGAACAAAAGGGGTAGAGCTAGTTATTTCCTGTGCACTTACTTCAGCAAGTATTGCCAAAGCCCTGCTTCCCCAGTTAGGGAGGGTCCAATCCTAGATCTCTTTGCCTCCAAAGGTAGACAGCCTCATTTTGCTAAGCTCAGGCTTTCAGATCTAATGTATTTAACTTCTGTCACTCTCAACAGATCCTGTATAGCTTTCCAACAACCTCCTCCCAGAAACAGCACAGGTGGCGATGAGACTATTTCCCTTTCCATGACCAAGTGCAGGAGACAGATATTCCAGATATCTCACTGGCGAAAAGGTCAGGGTCACCTCATCAAGTTTGGAGCACTCTTCCACAGGTCCTTCATCCTTGAACCATAAAATGTGTGTATGGGTACGAGGGACACTTTTTACAGGTTCTCATCTCCATACTTTTGGCTCTGCCATTCCACCCGCTGGGAACACTTTTGTCCTTTCCCCACTCTCCCTTTTATCTATGAAATTTGTTCATGAATAATAACTCATCTGCAAATATCAACACTTTGTGAGTCCTATGTGCCAGACACTGTGTTAAGCAACTTACATGAATTATTTTATGGAACAACACACACAACTTTACCAACCCTATTTTGCAGATGGGAAAACAGAGTCACAAAGAAATATAATATACATATATATATATTATATTTATCTTGCATCTGACAAGCACTATGAAAATATGTTTGCCACCTTTAGGCATTGGAATAAATAAAAAGACAAATAAAATTTGACCTCTACCCTCAAAAACTAAAGCAAACAAATATTAAATATGTAAAATGCCACCATCTATTGGCTGGACCTCAATGGCCTGAATAAATTGCTCTGTTTTCATTATTTAAAACTCTGTTATTTTCACCTGCAATTAGCTATCTACTCTATTCTTGCTTTTTAAAGATACTTGCGTATTAGTTATCGGTTATAATTTGTGTCAATATCTTCCAGCCAAAATCTACCAGGAGCACAGGCGTGTAGCTGAACAATTTGAGATCATTGCTAGTTACAGGGAGAGAGCATCCCCACAGAAGTCCACCTATGACTGAATTGTGTCCCTCTCAAATTCATAAATTGGAGCTTTAACCCCCAGTCCCTCAGGTGTGACTATATTTAGAGACAGAGCCCTTAAAGAGGTGATTAAATTAAAGTAAGAGAGTTAGGGTATTTTCCAACCCAATCTGATTAATGTCTTCAAGAGAAAATTTGGATGTACAGAGAAACAAAGACCCCACACACAGAGCAAAGGCCAAGCGAGACACAGTTAAAAGGCAGTCATCAGCAAGCCAGGGAGAGAGAACTTCTGGACAAATCAAACCTCCCAACACCTTGCTCTTGGACTTTTAACCTCAAAAACTGTGAGAAAATATGTTGTGTAAATAACCCAGTCTGTGGTATTTTCCTGTGGCATCCTGGAAACTAATATAATAGCTAACCATGGGGTGTCTGAGTACAAAGGTGGTGGAAATGATTTATTATAGGATTTGCAGAATTTGGTTCAGTAATTTTGTGGAAAGTCTAAGGAGCTCACAATTTGTTCTCCATTGAATGCTGTCAGAAACTAAGGGCAACTCCATGACTGAGCATCTTAATAAATCAAATCTATAGGGAGGACAGACTAAAGTGGACACGATGCTTTTGTGAATGGCACAGTGACCTTGCTTTTTTCTGTTCTTAAACAAAGTCAGCAAATGGGTTTATTTTGTATCACTTTATCATGTTTGTCTGATGTCAGTATTTTGCAAGGTTGCTTATTCCAACAGGAGAATAGCATGGCTTACCTGTGAGTAAGGAGTGCCAAGCCATCTTTCAGATGTCAGGAGCTGCCTTTTCTTCTTTCTCCCTTGTGATTACTTAGCACTATCCATTAGCTGTTTGGCTTTGGGCAAGTTACTTTCCCACTCTGTGCCTGAATTTCTTCACCTATAATTGAAAAAAATGGGATTAAACATAGGGTTGTTGCAAGAATTAAACGTTCTTTGAATGCAAGCTACTCTCCATGCCTTCTGCAACAGATCATGATAGCATGAATTGCATATGATTATAGCTATGTATTGGTGTTATCTCCTGTGCTAGACTATAACATCTTTGAGAGCAAAGAAAATGTCTATTGGCATAGGCATTGTAGCTAGCTTAATTATCGTGGGCTTTCAATGGGCCATACATGGACATTTACTGTTGTTACTCTAGGAAAACTTCCAGAGCCTTATCCCTATCTGAAAACCAGCATAAGTGTCCTATTCTGTGCACCCATAGCACCTGTGTTCACTCTGATCACTGGATTTAACATGTGATGTTGACATTGTGTGCTTCTGCCCTTTCTAAACTGTTAACTCATGAACAGGATAGCAAGTATTTGCAACGTTTGTGTTTACGTCTGATCACAATGCCAAGTACAATAGAACCACTCTCACCTCATTCTTTGCTTTATCTAGGGTGGAACATAGGTCAGTATGTTCTTAACCCCTATCATCTCTTTCCCTGGGTTTCTTGAGTGTTGTTTATTTTTTTTTTCACTTAAAAAAGCTCATAGAGCAACTTTTACAGAGTGATCCCCTCTGTAAGGCAGATCTAAAGTATTGAGAGAATCACTGTGACACTTCAGTGCAAGAAAGTGCCATTTGGGAACAACTAGCCCTGCTATGTAAACTGCCAGCAGTAGCATGTCCAGTAGGATAAAATGGAGTAAAAAGAGCGTGAAACTAGGACCTAGAATCTTAAATTTTTTACATAGACCCCAGAGCATACGACTCATTTTGTCATCAAGGCCCAGAAACATGAGTCTGTCAGACCCATGTTGATTCTTTAGAATATTTCTTTTGATGAATTATTAATTTTAATTTCATGAATTTTATTATATCAAACAATGAGTGCTTAACAGGAAAAAATCACAAACATAAAATATTGAGTTTTTATTATTTATTCATTAAGTGTTTATGAAAATGTATCAAAATTTTCAACCTCAGCTGGTTTTTGGTGTACAAACTCTAAAGCAGAACATCCAAAATAAATTCCTATATGGACTACAATGAAAACACCAATAGCACTCTACAAAAAAATAATCATTACTATAATTGTTACATCAAAGGTCATCTACACGCCTGACAACAGCATGTTCCTTACACACACATTGCTTACACTGACTTTCGCTTTGCTTTGTTATCTTTTTTGTAGGATATACTTGGCATCTCAGGGGTCTTTCTATTTTTTTCAGGAGGTTGATATTATGTTAGAGTGCATAGTTATCAGGAACATAAAATACCAATAAAATAAATTATTAAATTCTTAATATGTATTGTGCACTTCAAGTAGACATCAACACTTTTCACATCAACTGTGTACTTCCGTACAAAACCTAAAAGACAATATCAGGAATAAATTCCTATATGAACTACAATTAAAATGCCAATAGAACTCTACCACAAAAATGAAGCTTTGCTTCAATTCTCACAACAAAGGCAGGCTTCACACATGACAACAGCATGCTCCATGCATGCATTTCACTTACACTGACAGAGCGTGTGCTTAGCTTTCCTTTCCTGTGTGGCAGTCCTGTCACCGCTCCGGTTTTGTCAGGTGCTTCCTACTATACTGTACAACATGTATTTAGCAGGGAAATAAGATATCAATAAAATAAAATATCAAATGTGTAAACACTGCCTAGAATAGACCTTAACATATTCACTTCAGCTGTTTACTTGCTTACAAAACCTAAAAGATAACATCAAAAGTAAAAACCTGTGTGAACTACAATGTAAACACAAACAAAAGTTCACCACAGAAATGAGCTTTGCTTCAACTGTCATACACAGGGCAGTCTTCACACATGACAACTGCATGTTCCATACACAAGTATTGCTTACACTGAGAGCACATATGTTTTATTTTTCCTTACTCTGTTATAGGGCACCGTTGACATCTTTTTTTTTCCTGTTGTCATAGTAGGGCTTTGTGATGATGCACCTGACTGTTCACCTGTAAACTCACCAGTGTGCTCCACAATTGTTTTGCATAGTTTCTTGGGCAAAAACATTTTGATTTTCCTCTGCTATAAATGATCTCTTATGAGCTCCAGTCCCAATCCTCTAAGAAAATTTCTCTGTGATATTTTGCACCTGTTATTTTCTTTCTAAACTATCAAAGTATTTATGTCACACATATTTAGGATTGGGTAAAACATAACCATTGGTCAATGCTTTTTGTTTCAAGTGACATAATAGTTACTCATCAACAATATCTACTCGAAGTTTGGTTTTGTTGTTGAAAGTTTCCATCTCAGACTTCTGTTTTGTAGAGGTTTCCCCATAAATATTTTTATCATGGTGAAATGTTGACATGAGCAGTACCGGTTTGCTTTTCCTTGTCATATATGAGGTCAGTGTTATATCCTTCTGAAATCTGAAGATTGTACTGCAATTTTCTGTCTTGAAATTGCAACACTTTATTTGGAATTTCTGCTATAGTTCCTGCACTGGTCAACTTTCGCTCTGTTAGTAAATGCAACATCAATTGGAAACTGGTAAACCAATTGTTCAGTGTCACATTCTGATTAATTTGGGAGATGGGAGCAACAAGTCTGTTCACAATATTATTTAGTTTATTCCTATATGAATAAGGACCTGATGGCATAAATATCTAAATTGAAAGGATAATAAGTCTTCAAATCACCAGGGCATAAATTTTTATGTCATATTTTGACCCATCACTTCTTCATAAGTTTTTTTCTTTTTAAATTCAGTTTATTTCTACATTTTAAGTATACAGAATGATCACCTTCATATAGGAAATTTGTATCTGAGCATAATATGTCTTGATTCTTCTTTTTTTCCCATTTCTCTGCCTTCCCTTCAACCCCTCTCCCTCTCGTTATTTACAAAATCTTTGCTTTCATTTTTCCTTCTTTTCTCATCATTTATTTTCTTTTCCCTTTCTTTCTTTCCACTTCTACCCTCCCTAGTTCCCATTCACATTTGAATGTTTTCTTCCAATTTCACAATCTCTATTACACTTTGGTCCTTATTTGTACTTTCAGTTTCTCACACCACAGAAACAATGCAGTATTTACACATCTGTGTGCAATTTATTTAACTTAAAGAGTATGACCACAAGGTGCATCCACTTAGCTAGAAAAGAAGTAGAAATGGCAAATAAATATATGAAAAAATGTTCAACATCATTGGTCATTCAAGAAATGCAAATTAGAATAATACTGAGATTCCATCTCACTCCAGAAAGAATGGCTATTATCAAGAAATCAATCAGTAACACTTGCTGGCACCGCTGTGTGGAAAAGGAACACCTCTCACTCTCAGGGGAGTGTAGACTGGTGCAACCACTGTAGAAATCAGTGTGGAAATTCATAAATAAACTAGGAGTAGGGGTTTCATTTGACCCAGTTTTTCTTGTTTTGGGTGTTTTTCCAAAAGAATTAAAAGCGTAATACCAGAGCGATATATGCACACCTATGTTTACAGCAACACAGTTTATAATAGCTAAATCTTGGAAACAGTCCAAATGCCCCTCACCTGAGGAATAAATAAAGAAGATGTGGGGTTTTTTCTTATACAGTGGAGTACTACTCTGTCATAAAGAAGGATAATTTGAGCCATAAGTCTTTTACATTCCCGTGATGACCATAAGAAATCAATGCTAAGTACAGAAGATCTATGAATGCTTTCAGTTCAGCTAGTGAGGTTTCATAATAAATGCATGTTTAATATGTGTATTGGTGCATACAGAATGTTTTACATGCATTTCAGCCTTTGCACATTTCACAGCATCTTGTAGCATTTCACCTGTTACAATTTCCAACCTTGAGTGGCAATTCCAGAATTCGGTCCAATACATTTCACCCCTGCCAAGATCTTCACTATATTATTGGACCTAATTCTAATATTGGATCATTCCATTTGGTTTTATGGTCATTTCACAATATTTCAACTAGTCAAATATGTACTCACATTGCTGTTTTCTTTGTCATCTGAATCAAGGAGGTCTTCATTGCCCATGTCTGTATCAGGCAATTCTTGCTTTGTTTCACTGTCACAGAAAATTTTGGCTCACATGGCCAATGTCAAAGTCATCATCATCATCATCACCCATGCACACAACTCTTCTGTTATGAAAGCATGTATTCTACCATAACGGATTATCTTCATCATCCATGCATGAGTAATCTGATGATTCACTTTTGACCTCCTGCAAAACTTGCAAATCTGGGTTTTTCATGTGCCATTGTATTGAACTGGGCTACTTTTATCAGAAAAATCAAAGGAAAACTTTTTTTTAGCAAATCCTGCCATGGTGTGGGTCTATTGGACCCTCTGTGATGTTCGAGTAAACATGCAAAACAAGTAAGACAGAACATAAAGATAGGTTCAAATCCTGTTTTGACACTTTTGCACACATACACACTGCTTGGTGTTTGTCATACCAATTGTATAAACACATAGATTGCTTCCTGTATCCCACAGTGAAAGGTACTGAGATGCACAACAAGCTACTGTAATGCTAAAGTACAAATTTACAGTAGAAATGTAAGGGATAGGCCCACTTAACCCAGTCTTATGTTTTAAGTGTTTTAATCATGCCATTAACGAGCTATACTATTCAGCAGATCATCAAATACCTGTGAACCTCAGTTTCACCATGGAGGACATGGAGTGCATAGTTTGTTTATTCTGGCTAACAGAGTTTGATAACAGACATCAAGGAGCATTTTTGAAGATTCACTTCAGAGAAAACATTTAATGCTCCATTACTTTCATGGTGTATGCCAGGATGACTTTCATCTCTATAATTGGTATTCCAAAATAGCCACAGTTTTTCAGAATGCTAACCAAAGAGACAACTGTGTTGTGATTTTCAACCTAGCATATCATTTCTCTAGCAGCCCCACAACTCAGCCCATCCCCATTGAGAGGACTATAAGAGGTGCTGCTGCTTTGATGATAGATCCATAAAATGATTTACCATTTGGAAGCTAGACATGAAACATTTTTAGCCCAAATTTAAATTTATCTTAGCCCAGAAAGGTAAAAGTAAATGACAGAAATAAGATTAATATGGTATCATATGCATATATAAAGATAGAAGCTACCATATAATTTTGGATATAATATATCATTGTTGTGCTTAGAGACTATATATTAATCATAGTAATGCCCTCTGGTTGAGAGTTTATGGCACCTTTCCCTAGTGAATTTCAAATGGGTCAAAGGAACTCAGGATGATTCATATTTGAGAGGTCTATGAATTGAAATCAGCATTAACTGTTCCTTTTGGCCAAGGGGTAGCACCCATTGTTTTGAGGGTTCCTACTAAACACAATGGAACTGACAAACAGCCTCAATACTACCCTCTTTGTACTAAACAGGATTAGAAAAGTATAGCTCTTGCATTCCTGATATCGAGGTTTCATATTTTCTCTTTCAGCAGCTGTTGGAGGGGCAAGGGGACCTACATTTTATGAATCATTCAGCTAGTGTTTGGTTTAGGCTCTGTATTAGGCCTCAGGAGAGAGAGACAATTAAAGAAAGGCACATTATTTGCTTCAAAGAGGCCTACATTCTAGTAGTAGAGATACAAACATAAGAAAGCAACATTCTCGAGCTGTACAGAATGAAGCCTGAGTGAAAGGTGAGAATAAGTCAGAGTTTCAGAGGATCAGAGGGGTTTAAGGGCCCTTATACATGCACTGGTTATGACGGTGCCAGGAGAGAGGTAGGAATGTGATAGGCATTAAGGAGAAAAGTATACTGAGCATGGGGGAGTCCTGACATAGAATGGAAAGCAGTATATTTGGGAGTCAATGACATTTCCAGCATGTCTCACAATAAGGGCTCACTCCAGGGAGGAATCAAATTTTAGGGGAGTTGACTAAGGCCCAACAGAACCTTAGTATATTTTGCCCTTAAATTCTAACTCTCTGCTTTATAAATGTGGAAAAGAAATATCATGGCCACATGCTAGACTGGTAGCTAGCAGAGCCAGTGACCTTTAGGACTCACAGGATAGCAATGATGAACGTTTATGATTTGTGATGTATTTTCATATAAATCATGCCATTTGTTCATCAGTCTGTTCATAGTATTCCACTGATGTACTGCCATACATTACCTTCCCTCCTGCTTTTTGAGCCCTTATAACAAACAAATAAACAATACATACATACATACACTAGTGCTTGATCGCACTGTCCTATACAGCTGAATTTGGGGGCAGGAGGGCAACAACAGGCTCATCTAGGCTAGAAGACCAAAATGCTTGTTCTAATCCAGACTGTCTGGGTTACTGCCCCCATTTACCCAACATACTCAGGTGCCTTGACTACCGTGTTCAAAGCCAGCCTGGAAAAGGACAGTTTCTGACACTTGAGTTCTTACCATCTCAAGATGAGCTTTTCAAACATACTGGGACAGGATGTGTGACTCAAAATTAGAGAATTGAGATCTAGAGAAAACCATTTCCATCCTTAGTTACCAGTGGCTGCTAGGGAAGGCCCAGATGAATGCTGGTCAGACAGCCCAGTGTACATAGGACCCAGTACACAGTTCTATGCACTAAACAAAAATGTTTGTGGCCTAGCAACACAGAACAAGGTAAGAGCAGGGGTGAGGGCAATGTGGAACTATGTGTGGATTTAGAACAGGACCATGGACAGAGATCAGCTTGCATAATTTAACAAGATCCCACAGTGAAATGCAGCCCATCACGCAGCTGTGCACTTGGGTAGCACTGAAATTCTGTGGATAATATGTAGAGTGTCTGATGTGGATTTGGAATTCCCTGCATTGAGTTCCACCAAAATATCTGTTGTGGTTTGTGTCTAGATGCTCCCACCAAAAGCCTCATGCAGTCATGGGGCAGGCTTCTAGAGTTTTTGATTGATTCATGGTCTAATGCTGGGATTATGCATGTGAGTGCTGCACCAGCCTTGGGGCTGGTAGTTTGCATACATAAGGGAGGGAAAGAGGTTTGCTCTCTGCTGTTCCTCCCTTTTTGCTCTCATTGCTTTCTATATTCTGCCACCATGAACTGTTGTCTTCCCTCATGTGCCACACTCCCTTGGAATCAGCTGATTATGGACTGAAACCTCCACAAACTGAGCTAAATAAACCGTTCCCTCCGTAATTTTGGACACCAGGGATTCTGTCTCAGCAATGAGAGAAAATTAAAACCGAATTTGGAACTGAGGAATGGGGTCTTTGGTGTGACTATACCTGATCATGTGGTTCAAGAGCCTTTGGGAATGCCGTGTGGGAAGAGTATGAAAAGGTTCGAGATGTCACCTGAAAGAGTAACGCTGGAATGCCTTACACTGTTCTGTGTGGAAGATTCTGGTCAGAGCTCAAAAGACCAGAATGCTGACAGAAATTCTGCCAGTAAAGACCAGATTAGGGAGGTTTCTGCTGGGAAGAAGGATTGCATTGGCTGTTGGACTCCAGATTATGTATGTTATCGCACGACAGAAAGTTTGTCTGCATTTTGCTCCTGTCCAGAGAATCTGCCTGAGGCTAAGATTAAGGGCGGTGGACTAATTAATCTAGTAGAAGAAATTTCAAGGCGGTCAAATATTGAGGTGGTGGCGTGGCTATTGTTAGGGGCTTTTAGCCAGGTATATCTTGAGAATTAAGAGCAAGGAGCCCAGTAAGATGCTTTAAAATGTTGTGAGTCTGGCCAGAAGCAAAGCCCCAGTAAAGCTGTGGACTGCAAAGATAGAGCTGAGGAGATCTTGATTGATGAGAAGAAACAGGAAAATATAAAAGATGGCCTGAGGCCATCACAAGAACCAGCAAGTTTCCACCCTTCACAGCATCAAACCTACAAAAGTGAAAGACTTTGCTTTGAGGAGAAAGCCACAGAGCACCATGTTCCACAATGGCGGCAGCCACACTATGTTCCAGAATGGTGGCGGTGGCTGCACCAGGTTCCAGTATGGTAGAGGCATAGCGCATTTGTTCCTCAGAATCAGGTTCAGAGCGCTCAGTGATTCAGGCACTCGACTCCTACAGCCAAGAAAGAAAAAAACCTAACTACCGCTCCAGCTGGCAGCAGACCTTGGCATCATCCATGTGGCAGTGGTTGTAAGTGCATGCAGAATGCAAGAGTTCTGAGGTTAAGAAGGGTTCTACTAGATTTCAGAAGAAGGTCTGGGAGGCCAGGAAGTGTGCCCCTGAGACGGCAGTGTGTGAAGCTGTGGATGAAAAGCCAAAGGTGTACTGGAGACCCCAGAAGTTTGAAGAAGCTGGGATCATGGATCATATAAGGAAAGTTGCAAGAAGGGAAGAAAGCAGAACTCAGAGAGAAGCCATGCGAGCTACAACGATGGGAAGTGACTTAGGGGAGGAGCCACCTGAGCTCTTTGGAGCTCATAATTTGCCACAGATTTCCTCAAATGTTGCACGTGAAAGTATAGGACTTAATGATTGCCATGGCGGATTTTGGACTTGCTTTGGTCCCAGTGCTTTGTATCCCTGTGCTTGTAACTTTTGGAGTGGAAGTGTCTATCTTATGCCATCGAATGTTGGAAATGTTCAACTTTCTTTTCATTTGTACAGGGGCTCACAGCTAAGTGTTTGCCTTAAATCTTGGAGGAGACTTGGGACTTGCACTTTTCAGCAATGCTGAAACTTTTAGGACTTTGGCCACTCTTAGAGATACACTAAAATATCTTTGGCACAAAGGGATGTGAATGAGTCTTTGGGGGCCAGGGTCAGAATGTTATGGTTTGTGTCTAGCTTTTCCCCCAAAGACTCATGCAGTCATGGCCAGGGTTTCTTGGGTTTATGATTGATTCATGGTCTAATGCTGGGGTTATGGATGTGAGTGTTACACCTGCCCTGGGGTGGGTAGCCTGAATACAATACAAGGGAGGGAAAGAGGTTTGATTCCCCACTGCCTGTTCCCCCTTTTTTGCTCTTGTTGTTTTTGCCATTTTCTGCCACCATGAAAAGTTGCCCTCTGTCATGTGCCACCTTGCCTTGGATCCAGCTGATTGTGGACTGAAACCTTTACAAATTGTGAGCTAAATAAACCTTTCCTTCCTTAATTTTGGGCATCAGATATTTTGTCTCAGCAATGTGACAAAAATGACCAAGACATACCCTGAGAGTGTGAGCTTGCTTTCAGGCATAGATTCACAGATAGTCTTTATTCAGTACGGGAGGTCTAAGTTATGCCAAATGTGCAGTCATTAGTCATGTACTTTGAAGAGTAGTCTCAACATTATGAAACACAGACAGAGCTCAAATGATTCTAGAAATGTCTGATCTAAGACTTCTTGGATATGGTAACTTGATCCTTTAAAGAAAGGACCTCAAGGGATTCCTCTTTATATGAAACCCAATACCTTACAGTGCACATCACTTCTCTTTATTCCACCAACTCAAGTAAAGGAAAGAAGGATGAACTGTGTTGTAAGGGAAAATCACTAGACTTACTATTGAATGAATTGAGGTTCTGTTTTTTATAATATGATCTTATGCACTTTGCTATGTGTTCTCAAAACTTTCTCAAGAAAATGTGGTACTTACACACAATGGAGTATTTCTGAGTCATAAAGAGGGTTAAACATAATGTTACGTGTAACAAATTAGATTCACAATCTTAAATATTGCATAGTTTTCTTATATGAGAAACCCAAAATATAAACAGCAAAACAAAAGATAGATAATAGGAAGCAGGGAGATCTTTCACAAATAAGATGGGAACCAAGAGATGGAGGGAGAGGAGAGGAGGAGGGGAGAAGATAAAAAAGTAATTAAGATGCATTATGTACATGTACCAACTCCCCACAAGGAATATATACATTATGTACTGCAAACATGTATTAATAAAAAGGAAAAAAAGTATTTCTCCTCATCTGTGAAAAAGGATCAAGAGTAAAACTCTCTACCCTATAGAGAACTTGTGAGAAGATTTTGGGTTAATGTGTGTGAAAGCATCTAGCAAAAGGCTTGTGATATAATGGCATATAATAAACATGTGTGTTCATACATGAATTCCTAAAATGTGTGAAATTTGTCTCCCTACAAGAACACTTTTCTAAGCCTTTTATGGAGAAGGTGTGAATTTCCTTTTTTCCACACTACAAGATCCTGAGATATTTGCCTTTTACCTCATTAATAGCTGCTGCTGCTGTTGATAATGGTGGTAATAGTGATAATATAATATGGAGACTAATGACTGGTTGATACCATGGAAGATATAATAAAAGTAAAGGAGGCAGAGAATTAGGAACTCTAGGAAGGAAATAGAAACTATGCCTGGTTTTGGGGTCTGACCTTTCCTGAACTGGACTCTGTAGATCCATCAATAAAGCATTCAGGTCACAACCCCAAGAACATTGCACTGAAGATTATGCAGCAATGTATGTTCTAAGAAGCTTCTGCCCAGAATGAAGGTTACACTTCAAAAAGAATGAATGCAGAAGTTAGGAAAAGAGTTGTTTCCATTTATCTAAAACAAATGCTTCTTAAGTACCCTTTTTGGCTACACAAACTAACCTATTGGAACCTAAGAAATATGGAATCAACATGTACCCAATGTGGCTGTCTTCTCAGAGAAGTCAATGAGAGTCTTCAGCTTTGTTAAATTACATGGAATTACCTTTTGTTATTTCATACTTCCAAAATACTCAATGCCTTTTTAAAGTCTTAAAAACAAATGTTGTCTATGGCCATACTACCCTGAACGCGCCTGATCTTGTCTGAAAAACAAATGTCAAAATATCTAAGCTAATAACCCATGAAATAGCCCCAACTTATCTTTCCAGCTCCACATAACTGGTGCTCCAACTACATGAATATTTTGCACCCTATGTGTGTCTTTGCTCAGATTGTTTCCTCAACTTAAGATGCCCTTCCTGCATCTCCATATATAAAAATCCTTGTCTTCCTTTAATGTTTACCTAAAGTATCATATCCTTACTAACATATTTCTTTAATGTTTCTAGGACCAGTGTGACAAATTACCACAAACTTAGTGGTTTTAGACAACAGAAACTTATTCATATTCTGGACCCAGAAGTCTGAAATCAAGTTGTAAGCAGGAATACATTCCCTTCAGTTGCTCCAGGGAAGAATCATACCTTATCACTAAAAGCTTCTGGTGATTCATGGTGAAGTTTTTTGGCTTGTGGCAACATAACTACCCTTTCTGTCTCCCTCTTCATATGACTGTCTCCTTTGCATCTCTGTATTTCTCATCTTTTTTCATTGGATTTAAGTCTTACTGTGTTAATCTAGGATGATCCTACTTCAAAATCTCTACTTAGTTGTATCTGAAAAACTATTTTTCCAAATAAAGTTATATCTACAATTAAAAGGAGTTAGTAATCAGACACATCTTTTGGAGGGTCACCATTTCATACACTACATCCTCCCAGACCAAATTCATATCCTTGTCTTTTGACCCTTCACAGCCCATATTTTTGCTCTAAAGAGCTTTGCTTCATTTTCCTTTCTATATTATAAGTATGTGGATATAATCCTTTCAGTCTGGCGAGCGGACAAACTCCTCAAGGGCAAGAATGATATCTTATTCATCTCTAGGGAACCCATTGCTTATCCTCATATCTGACACGTGGGTGCTCAATTAACTATTTTTGAAATTTTTAAATTGGCTACAAGCAATAATGTGCTATATAACAAGCTGAATTATAATAAAGAATAAGTGCCTGCCTCTAGGAAATAATCAGCTTCCCTATCACCAGGAAGCAATTGCAACTCCCTGTAGTATTATAGTTCCAGCAACAAAGGTTTCTTGAAAATTGCCTGCCCCTAAACCTTACTTAGCCTATCTTTCGGCATGTACTGCTTTACTCAAGTAGTTATCATTCACTCATTCAGTTAACCTAGCCCCTATGTACCAAATACTAGGTTAGGTATGGTAAGAACATAGATCAATCCATAAAATGTACATATTGCCTTTTATCAGTTTAGGAGAAACATTATATATATATATATATATATATATATATATATATATATATATATTTATACACACACACACACACACACACACAAGATATGATCACCTGCCTATAATATAATTTGATGAACTACTGCCAAAGGTAAGTTATAAAATCCATTGACTCAGCATGGACTTGGCCTGGGAAATCTGCCACTCTTTTTTGCAACATCTATGTTTTGGGGGCCTCCTGTGAGACAACTAATTACTCAGGGCATGTGTTCCCTGCCCATTTCATGGATTACAATAAAATGCATCTGTTTACCAAATTCTATCTAACCAATAATCCTTTGAACAGAAGAGTATTTTGAAACCCTAGAATGTTAAGACTGACTGCTGAGAGTTCTATTAGTATGATTTCTCCCAGCGATAGAACACAACACTAAAACCCTGGGACATACTGTAAATAACATATTAGAACTGACAATCAAGGTCCCAGATGCTGGAATTAATATACTTGAATAAAAGAAATGAGTTAAATTATACCTGAAATTCCCAGAATGAATGAGGGAGCATGGAGTGAAGAGGAGAAAGTTAAAAGAATATGTATCCTTGTTTGGGGCCCTTGCGTAAAAATGGTAAGAGTAGGATAGTTGGATAGTGTTGGGAAATAGTCTTGCTCATATATCTTCCAACATAAACTGAAGAAAAGTAGCCAGGTCGGTGAATGGACAGAGTGGGTATTCCTGCACCAAGCTAGGTGAAGAGGGGTTGAAGCTAGGAGACTGAAACTGAACTCTTGAGCTCTCCTGTGAGATTTTGGTTTGGGCCCAGGAGAGTTGTGGTATTACCAGTGCAGATGTTCACGATGCATTAGAATTTACAGTTATTTCACAATACTCTTAAATAGCCTTTAAAGGCTGGGGAAAATGTAGAAATCCATAGTCTTACGTGGTGCCAGAATTATATATTGATACTGCTGCTGCTGCTACTGCTGCTGCTGCTGCTGCTGCTACTGCTGCTGCTGTTGTTGTTGTTGCTGCTGCTGCTGCTGCTGCTACTACTACTACTACTACTACTACTACTAGTACTACTACTACTAGTACTCCTCCTACTACTACTACTATACTTATCACCTGACAGAAGAAGCAAGCCAAGAACAGATAGTGACTTGTCCCTAGTCACACAGTTGGATAGACTTGAGATTTTACCAAAAACACTAAACTATTTGCTGTTTGCAAAAGCTGCATTTTTTCATACCTTTGTACATTTGGATAAGTTCTTTATTCTGCCTGGAGTATACTTCCCTCTTTCTTTGGTGATTTGCTGCTCATCTGTCAAGGCCTAGCTTGAATGCTACCTGCTCACTGAAGCTTTCTATTGATTTCCTCCAATTTCATGAAGAATGAATGGTTATTTCCTCTGGGCTCTTATGCTACCTTGTATAGTATAAATCTCGCAGAAAACACTTATATGCATGTATTACAAGTATTTGAACATATTTCTGTTTCTATACTGGATTGAGGATTCGTAGCTCCTTTATGATTCATAGCAACCTTGTTTCCTTCTCTTTGTCTCTCCCTTCTTTAGACATTATAGGGCACTTACACGTGAAAGATAAAATGTGCAAATAAATGAGTTAGTGAAAGATTTCACATACAGACTCTTATACCAGCTATAATCCCACTGATAACTGCTCCAAAGTGATGCTTCCAAATTACAGCAAATTATTTAAATGGCTCACTCAACAAGTAATCAAAAGTAGGATGAGGTTGGACCAGTTGCTAGGATCCTTATTCAATAGGAAGCTAGCCTGACCAGGACCATTGTCTCTGAAGGGGTTCATTCAGTTCCAAGGTTAATGTACCCTGGAACACATTTGCAGAACATGTCCTTATGTCCCCCTGCCTGACGTAGGTGGCCCTAGAGATAGAAGTTTGGAGGAGAAAACAAGAAGATAAAAAAAAAAAAGAGAGTAGGAAAAGAAAGAAGACAAGGAGGGAAATGTGGAAGGAAAGAAAAGAGCTAGAATGGAGAGGATACAATAAAGAGGCAGATGTGTCACTTTAAATCATGGTGGATGTAGTAAGATTTTGAAGACGATAGCTAATTGACATTGTCTTCATTTAAAATAATATCAAATGAATTCCCAAAAGCATACAGTGAGTGCTTCTAGTCACAAAACCCCACCCACTCCACACCAACAAACATCTGTGCTCTTTCCACTTCACATGACTGATAGCAAGGTGCAGAAGACATAGGCTCTGGTGCAAGGCATATGTAGATTCAAACCTTGAGACGTTTGATAATGAACAGCCGTTTGAATCTCATTTTCTCATATATCAAGTGAGGATAATAATGTCTGCCGTGTAGGGTTATCTAACTTATGAAGATTAGTGGAACTTTATGTCAAGTGCTTAGTAAATGGGCAGTCAACAAATGATAGCTATTATTATTACTATGCCATTAGAAGGCTGCATAATGGGAAAAACACAGACTTTGGACACAGACTTTTCTTGAATCCTACTTCTGCTATTTACTACCTAGACTGTGTATCCTCCTGAGAAATTAACTGTCTATCCTTTTGAATAGCTACCTAGGCAGAATAATGCTAGAGTTAGGAATATGATTTCTGGAGTTTTAATCTTAGCTCTATCACTCACTGTGTGACCTTGAATAAGTTACCTAAGATTTCTAAGTTTCAGTTTCCCATGTGTAAAGTGAGAGGAATAATAGTACATTTCAGCAGAATTATGAAGATTACAGTTAACATGCTTAAAACCGTTATGCTTATAACTATATCTGTAGATAGTAGATTACAATAAAAATTAACTATTATTATACTGAAATACTTCCCAAATTTATTATTTTCCTAACATTCTGTGAAATGTGTATTCCTATTTTCATCTTACAGATGAAAAGACTGAGACTCAGAATTGTTTATACTCATATAGGTTGCAAGTGATACAGCCAGACTAAAAGGTGTTTGCTGAGTAACTATGATGTCTTCCTTCCTTTGCTTTAAACTCCAATACTTGCACTATTTCTTGGTGCTATTTCTTGGCACCGTTTCTTGGCTATGAAATGTGTCAGGAACTCATTCTGGAAATACAGTATAGACCAGTGACGGTGAATGTTTTAGAGCTTTCAGTGATACAAACAGCCTGCTGTGGTGTGCGTGCTGTAGGTTTGCCACCACTGGTATAGACTCGTTCACAATAAATATTCTGTATGGGTTTTAAGTTGCCTACTTGTTAAAGGAGCCATGGCTACTGAACACTTGGCCACACATCATTTCCTATCAAAGCCAGATATATACTGCTCCCCCGCCTTGTAAAAGTTACTGAATATTATCTTTCTATGGATATGAAAGTGCTCTGTCTTGCACATTTAGTCATTCTGCTAACATACTTTTACCTCCATCTGACCTAATCAATAAGAATTTAAAGCTTTGCCTGGCAGGGTGGGGCATATCTGTAGTCCCAGCACTTGGGAGGCTGAGGCAGGAGGATAGCCTTAAGTTTGAGGCCAGCCTGACCTATGTAGCAAGAGCCTGTCTCAAAAAATAAATCTGTCAGATACTAATTTCCACAAATACATTTGAAACTGAGCAAAGTTGGCTAAGAACACATTTCTGTAAAGAGAATCTTAATTCTCTATTGACTTCTATTATAAAGTTGAAGGCATGTTTCCATGGAAACTGTCCCTATAACATGCTAAATCAAAAGCTTTTGGTAAAGCAGGGTCAACTATGCTGTGTTGGCAAGGACTGGACAAGACTGGACAGTGTGTAAATTAATGCACATCAAAGAGAAGTTGTACATAAATAGAAAATATTACTAGTAATAGCATCAGGACAAAGCATCTACCCCTGGTCCCACAGCCATAATTGGATACTTTGTTTCTGGAAAGTATTGAGAGCCTCCCTACCTCATACTGTTGCAATCTGCATTCCACCCCTTCCCGCATACTTACCATCAATACTCTCTGTCACCCTTCATTGTTTTAAAAAAATTCCCCATAGTGCTTACATCTGACATACCATTTCTACTATATATTTACTGTTTATTTTATGTCTCTTCCTGTTAAAAATGTAAACAACATAAGAACATAGGATTTGTTTATGTTTGTAACACTGTATCCTTATTATCTTGAATAATCACTGATACACAGTAGTTGCTCCACAATTATTTGTTGAATGAACGAATTAACAAATGAAAGAACATTTTCCACAACATTTAAAAAGCTCCTGTCTCTCTCAAGCACCTTTCCCTGATTAACTCCTCTACAACCTCCAGAAAGCACTGAAATATCACCTTCATCAGGCACATTTTGTCTCTTTAGCCTCTTTAGGCAAGTATTTGGTTGAATCCTTGCCACAGTAGCCTACGCTTTTCCTATACAAAACAATTAAATAACAAATCCCTTACTTCTTTGTTTGTTGTCTGTCATACAGAAGACATGAGAGTAGAAATTGCATTTGTGCTCATTTTTCACTTCCTAGAATAGACCCTCACTCATAATAAATGATTAGTAATGATTCAATAAGCCAGAGTGATTGAATGAGATTAACTTAGTTATATGATGGAGCTGGGGCTCTCAACATAAGCATATTCTGTTTAAAATAGGGTTCAGATATGTCTAGAGGACTTATAGGGTGGCTTAAGGTATCTTCTTATAAGAAGGGTTGAGAAGCCTTCTGGGAAAGAATCTTGCAAGGAAAAAACACAATCGAGGCCGACAAAACTTAATAAACAGCAATGAAAAGCATGAGAGAAAAGTAAAACTCGATAGAGCATTGTTTTTCTACCACTCAGCTCGTTCTTTGATGAAGATCTTGCCGAGTCCAAACCTAGTTTGAAAGATATATGAGAGCAGGAAAAACAATGAGAGCTCTTTCCCAAAACAGACCAAATAGTTAAGAAGTGAGGTAGCACTGCTTTGGAGCAGTTCTTGTTAAATATAGCTTCATGGACAGAGAACTGGGCTCAAAAGAAGATCCATGAATGATGCTCTCAATATAGCCCCTACTGGCACTGGTAGTGGTGGTGGTGTTGGCAGTCATGGTAGTAACAGTGCTGAAATCTCAGGATTGCAGCTAAGTTCCACAGAGAAGGAGAAACTGGTTGAAGACAACCTTCAGTGGACTGGCCTGTACTTATGAACACATTTCCCTGCGATTCAAAAAAAGCATTAGGTTATGGTATTCTAATCCCCGTATGTTCATTTAGTTTGTATAATAGTACTTTGCCAAGTATGGAATATTCTTATTCCATAATTGCCTAGGACCATGTATCCTCAGCTCCCCTAGTCATTCCAGCAATTTTCAGCAATCTGTCTGCGTCTGTGTCTGTGTCTCTCTGTGTCTGTCTCTCTCTGTCTCTGTCTATCTCTCTCCATACTTTCAATTGATTATGGTTTTTAAAATAAAAAACAACACGTTCATTCACATATAATTCACATACCAAACAATTCACAATTTTAAGGCACATGTTTAAATGTTTTTAATATATTCACAATGTTGTGAAACCGTTACTACAATGAACTTTAATACACAGTCATCATCCCCCAAGAAAAAAGAAGCCCTGTACCAGTCAGCAGTAATTTTGCACTTAGTCCCTAACTCCACCCTCCAGCCTAGGTAATCACTATCCATAGACTCAGTCTATAGAATTGCACATTATGGACATTTCATAGGAATTGATCATATAGGATTATGACTGTCTTCTTTTGCAAGAATAATGCTTTCAAGGTTCATCCATGTATGAAAACTTTGTTCCTTCTTATTTTTTTTTCAATTTTTACTTTTATTTGTATGTGTTTGCAGTACATAATGATTATATTCATGGAGGGGAGTGCTTACATGTACATAGGCCATCTTAATTCCCTTTTTATCTGCTTTTCCTCACCCCACTTTCTCTCCTATTATCTACCTTTTATTTTGCTTTTTAATTATATTTTGGGGGCCTCATATAAGAGAAATCATGTGTATTAGCCTTGTGTGTCTGATTTCTTTCATTTAACATGATGGTGTCAGGGTACATGCATTTTCTTACAGGTGAATCAAGTTTATCCTGCTTTATGGCAGAGTATACTACATTGTGTGTAAATGCCACACTTTATGCACTCATCTATTGACAGTAATATAGGGTGATTTCAAGATTTAGCTATTATGAGTTGTGCTGTTATAAATATAGGTATAGAGGTGTCACTGTAATATATCCTAACTCTTTTCCTAAAAGAGGAATAGCTGGGACAAATGGCATGTCTACTTTCATTTTTGTAGGGAAACTTCATACTGATTTCAATAATGGTTATAATAGTTTATACTCTCATCAAAAACATAGAAGGGTTCCTTTTCCCCACAGATTCCTCAGCATATGTTAATATTTGATTTTTTCATGATAGCCATACTTTCTGAAGTACGTTGGAATCTTGGTGTTATTTTAATTTCTATTTCTGTAATGGCCGGGGATGTTGTACATTTTTTTGGTATACCTATCAGTGATTTGTATTTCTTCGGAGAATTGCCTATTCTTTTGTATTGTCCATTTTTAAATGGGTTTTTTATTTCAGACTGTCTAATTTTTTGAGTTCTTTATGTATTTAAATATTAGTCCTCTGTTCAAGGAATAGCTACCAAAAATTTTTTTCCATTCCATAGGTTGTCTCTTCACTTTTAGTTCTTTCCTTTGCTGTCTAGAAGCCTATCAATTTGATGTGATCACATCTGTTCATTCTTGATGTTTTTTTTCTTGGCAGTTAGGGTTTTGCTCAGAAACTCTTTGCCTATGCCTGTGTCTTCAAGAATTCTACCTATTTTATCTTCCAGTAGATTAACTGTTTTTTTATTAGCATATAGATCTTTGATGCATTTTGATCTTATTTTAGTACCTGGGGAGGGCTATGGATCTTCAATCAATATTCTGCATTTGGATAGCCAGTTCTCCCAGCACCATTTGGTAAAGAGGCTCTCTTTTCTCCATGTATGTTTTTGGCCACTTTTATTAAAGATCAGATAACAGCATGAGTCTAAAGTTGTTTCTGTATCCTATATTTTGTTCCATCGATCAATGGGTGTGTTTTTATGCCTGTATCATGCTGTATTATCACTATAGCTTTATAATATATTCTCATGCCCGATTGCAATGCCTCCTGCTTAGTTCTTGTTACTCAAGATTTCTTTTGCTATTCTGTGATTGTTTAGGTTCTATAGGAACTTAGGATTGTTTTCTCTAGTTCTGTGAGGAATGCTATTGGTGTATTGATTGAGATGATAAATCTGTATATCAGTTGTGTAAATATGGCCCTTTTGATTATGCTGTTCTGCTTACCCAGGAATAGGTACGATCTTTTCATTTTCTGATGTTCTCTTTTCAGAGGACTGTAGTTTTCATCGTAGAAATCTTTTGCTTTCTTTTTTAGACTAAATCCTAAGGATTTAATTTTTCTTGATGCTGTTGGGAATGGTATTGTTTTCTTAATTTACTTCTCAGTGAGGTCATTATTGGTGTACAGAAATGCTACTGAATTTTTGTGTTAATTTTGTATCCGGCTACATTACTGGTTTGGTTATTAATTCTAGGAGTCCATTGGTGGAATTTTTGGTCTTTCTATGTAGAGAATGGTGTTATCTGCAAAAAACAATGATTTGACTTTCTTTCCAGCATATCTCTTTATTTCTTTCTTTTGCCTGATTGCTCCGGCTAATGTATTGAATAGGAATGGTGATAGTGGCTATCATTGTCTTGTTCCTGATTTTTAAAGTGAAATATTTCAGCTTCTCCCCATTCCTTAAATATTTTAAGTTTTTGTCTTTTTTTGAGACAGAGTCTTGCTGTGCAGTTTAGGCTCACCTTGAGCTCACTTTGTAGCCCTGGTTGGCCTCAAACTCCCAATGATCCTCCTGCCTCAGCCTCCCAACCGCTGGTATTACAGGTGTGTGCCACCACATCTGGCAGCTTCTCCCCATTTAATATGATGACGGCCATTGGTTTGTCATAAGTGGCTTTTATCAGATTGAGATAAGGCTTTGTATATGTATTTTCGTCAGAGTTTTTTAAAATCATGAATTAATGTTGAATTTTGTCAAAGGCTTTTTCAGTACCAGTGGAAATAATCATGTAATTTTTGCCACTGCTTCTGCTTATGTGATGTGTTACATTTAATTTGCTTATACTGAAGCATCCCTGAATCCCTGGGTGAAGCTTACTTAGTTATGGTGTATGATCTTTTTGATATTTTGCTGCATTCTGTTTGCCAGTATATTATTGAGGATTTTTGCATCTATGTTCATTAAAGAGATTGGTCTGTAACTCTCTTCTTTGGTCACATCTTTTTCTGGTTTTAGAATCACCATAATCCCAACTTCTAAGAATGACTTTGGGAATACTGCTCCCCCCTCAATTTTGTTAAAGAGTTTGATGAGTATTGGAGTTATATCTTTCCTGGAATTCTTGCAGAATTCAGTGGTGAATCTATCAGGTTCTGGGCTTTTCTTACTTGGTAGTTTTTTATATTAATGCCTCAGTTTCATTGTTATTGGATTATACAGTGTTCTTGCATCTTTTCAATTTAGTTTGGTATTACATATTCATCTAAAATTCCATCAGTTTCTTTTGAAGACTCCAATTTATTGGAGTACTGGTTTTCGGAGTAGTCACTAATAATCTTCTGGATTCTGTCAGTATCTATCAATTTTGCAATTTTACTTGCAGTTGCATTGATTTGGTTCTTTCTTTCCTTTTTGGTAACATTGGCTAAGGGCTTATCTATTTTGTTTGCCATTCAGAGAAATAACTCTTTGATTCACAGACTCTGCTTTTTTCTTTTTTGTCACAGTTTCATTAATTTCTGCTCTGACCTTTATAATTTCCTTCCTTCAACTACCTTGGGATTTAGATTCTTCTGTTTTTTTTTTTTTTTTTAGGATCATATCACATCATTAGGTTATTTATTTGGGCTCTCTCTATTTTTCTTATATGGGTATTTATAAACTCCCTTAAAACTCCTTTTATTGTGTCACAGGGGTTCTAGTATGTTATACTGCCATTATTGTTTGATTGTAAGAACTGTCTAATTTCTTCTTTGATTTCTTCTCTGACCCATTGATTATTCAACAGTGTATTGTTTAAATGTATTTGCATAATTTCTGTGGTTTCTTTTGCCATTTATTTCTATCCCATTGGCTATGATCTGATGATATGTGATAGAAATTTTCATTCTTCTCTCTTTAATTAAGCATGCTTTACATGTTATTATGTAATCCGATTTGGAGAAAACTCCATGAGCTGCTGGTAATGTGTCTTCTGTTGCTGTGTGGAACATTCTATAGATATCTAATAAGTCCAATTATTCCAAGGTTTAGTTCAACTGTGATGTTTCTTTGTTGACTTTTTTTCTAGTTGATATATTTTTGATAGTGGCATATGCAGGCCCTTCATTATAAATTTGGTGATTTTTATTTGATCTTTTATGCCCCATAATGTTTGTTTAATGAAGTTGTATGTGCCAGTATTTGGTGCATGTATGTTTAAAATTATTTTCTCTTCCTGTTTAATTGTTCCTTAACTAATATGTATGTCATATTTTAGAAACTACTGTCTAATTCAAATCCACAACATTTATTCATATTTTTCTTCTAAGAGTTTTATATTTTTAGCACTGACATTTAGATCTATGACAAATTTTGAAATAATGTTTTTATAAGGTGGAGCTAAGTGTCAACTCTCATTGTTTTACAGATAGAGATCTACTTGTCCCTGCACCATGTGTTGAAAACACTGTTTTCTCCCACTGAACTGTCTTGGCATCCTTGTTGAAAAGCAAAGGAATATAAATGTGTGGGGCTTTTCTGTATCTTCAATTATCTTCCAGTAATCTATATTTATGTTTAAACCAGTAAGTACCACACTGTCCTGATTATTTTCCTCACAGGAAATGTGAGTTCTCCAACTTATCTTTTAACAAGTGTGTTTTAGCTGTTCTCAGTCCACTAAATTTCCATATGAGTTTTACGATCACTTTGTCAACTTCTGTAATAAATCTAGATAAGATTTTGAGAAGGACGTATAGAAGAATTTGGAGAATATTCCCATTTTAACAATACGAAATCTTCCAACCTTAAACATGGGATGATTATACATTTCTTTAGGTTTTCTTTCATTTTTATAACAATGTTTAAGATTTTCAGAATATTCACTTTTTTGCTAAGTATGTTGTTAAGTATTTTAATATTTGTGATGCTGTTATAATTGAATTAGTTTCTGAATTTCATTTTGGACTGCTCATTGCTAGTGCATAGAAATACCAGTGATTTTGCTTGTTAGTCTTGTACCTTTACATTTTACTGAATTTGTTTATTAGTTCTAATAGGTGTGTGTGTGTGTGTGTGTGTGTGTGTGTGTGTGTGTGTGTGTGGCTTCTTTAGGCTTTCTCATATATAATATATCATTTACAAATACAGAGAATGTTATATCTTTCTTTCCAATTTAGATTCCTTTTATTTCCTTTTTTTCCCTATTGCTCTGGTTGGTACTTTTTTTTTACAATCCTGAATACAAGTGCTGAAAGGGGGAATCTTTGCCTTTTTTTTAATCATAGGGAAAATGCTTTCAGACTTGTACTGTTGAGTATGATTTTAGCTGTGAGTCTTTCATACATGGCCTTTATCACCATTGATAAATGTCCCTACTATTCATAGTTTATTGAGTATCTGTATAATTTGAAAAGGTATTGAATCTTGTCAAATGTCTTTGATGTAACAATCAAGATGAAATTAAAATCTAAGAAGATAAATGTAACAAAGTAAAACATTTTCAAAAATAAAAGGGACACTACTTGTTATTAGAATGAACACAGCCATGTAAGTCACTCTTTCGACAGACACATTCTTGAAGGCCTGTTTGGTTTCAGATTTCCCATTATTCAAACAGAAAGAAAAAACAAGGAAAAGCTTTAAAAATCAGTGTAGTAAATGTGAAATTTCCTAATTACCTTAATGCTTTAGCTGTTGTAAATCTCCCAAAATGAAGGCAAAATGACATAAATATGTCTACATTCAAACTAATATTCTACTTCTTGTAGTGAAATTATACAACAATGGCTGATGAAGCTGATGTCTCCATGTAAGTGAATTTCATCTTGGCATGAATTTAAGGTTTGAAAGACAATGATTTCTGTTTTTCAAAACTTACACATCTTCCTTATAGATATGAAATAAAGTTTAGGAGAATAGGAAGATGACTGAAATATATATGAAAAATCCCAGAAAAGTTTCTGCATGCACATCACTCCTGAGCATTCAGAGGGCTGGGACTAAATCTGACTCTTCACTACCCTCAGTATCAAACACGAGCCTGAACTAGAAAACAGGTACTTGTCTGAGAAGCACTGAGAATGAAAATATGCGCATTGAATCCATACTGAAACTCACAAGGAACATAAATCAGAGTTTCTATTTTTTTTTTTTTTTTGGTTTTTTTCCGGTACCAGGAATCGAACTCATGACCTTGCGCTTGCCAGACAGGTGCTATGCCACTGAGCTAAATCCCCAGCCCCTAAATCATAGTTTCTAATTTTCTAGAGTAGAAATATTTAGAAAAGTTCTCTCAGCACATGAACATGTTTCAAAAGTTTACAAGATACTTTCACACTGGAGTGTATATCTATTTATCTCTCAGAGAATTTTTACTTGTCCATCATAGCCAAAACTCAAAGGCAGAATCTAACATAAATGTCCAGAAGCATCCTGCCATAGCAATATCTGGATATTTGTGAACTAAATAAATATACCAAAATAAATAATCTCTTTATCTACCTATCCTATAGGCACTTCAAGCTGAATTTGTTATCTTCCTCATAATTCTTTCCTGTTCCTGTAAATCTCAGGTACATCTTTATCTATGGCTACTCTATCTTAAAAATCTCTCTTGAATGTGTCTTCTTTTCTACTGTTCCTATTACCACTGTTTTAGGTCAAACTCTCATTCCTGGGCTAATGTTCAAGTCTCACCTATTTCTCTACTTTAAGTCTTGCTAACCCTATTTAATGTTCCGTATCATAACTGTTATGGTCTTTTAAAATGTATGTATATGACTGATCTTATTATTTTCTTATGCAAAAACCATTAAGGGAATCTCAATACCTAAAGGAAAAGTACCCTTTGAACCATCCTTCCAGCCTCATCTCTTCCCACTTAACCCACACATGCGTAATCTCCAACCATACTAACTTCTTAAAGTTTCCCTAATATGCCATGATCATTCATATCCCCATACCATTTCACATTACCTCTGCCAGTCCAATTCACAAGTCAGTTCCACTGTGGAGACTTTCCTGACTTAATGAAGTAGAGGTAGGCAGTTTATCCTCTATGTTGTGTATGTGTATGATCCTATGTTATATATTGCATTACAAGGGCTTTTTTGCTTTTGTGCATCTCTGGCTCTTTCACAAAACTCAAGACTAGGGGTTGGGGCTAAGTTGAAATTGTCTTTATGGCCTCACCCTCAGTACAGTAGTTGGTATAAAGCAGGTACCCAGAAGATATTTGTCAATGATTAATATTTCACCGATATAGTCTTGCTAGTGAGGTTTTTGGGAAAGTCACGTGGACAAATGGATAGAAACTTCATAAACGCCTAGATTCATATGACTATAGTAATGGATTTAAGTTTTAATATCAGGAAGCTTCATAAAGTGGAAATATTTTCCCCATTAGACAAATTCTTTTTTAGCTGGGAAAAGTTTTGAGAACTACAATGATTAGTCTTTCTCTTCAAGTGTACAAAGACAAAGTTGAAGATGAAAACTGGGTCTTTCACATAAAGTATTTTGTCTTTTGATTGACAAGAGACTTGATATTTATCTAAAATTATGATTACTGCACATATACTGTATCACTAGGTAAACAATTTGAGAGTTCATATTCACAGCTTGTTAAAATAATTATTTATGTTTTAGCAAAGAAAGTAATTTCATAAGTTGGTTGCCTTTGTTAACATAGCATAACTTCATTTTCTTTTTTAATATAATCTGGCAAACAAAATAACTCATGGATATCACAATTAACCTGCTGAATAGATGACTTTCCTCCTAATGACCTCCCAAGTTTCTATTTTAACTAGCTTGGGCAAATAAAATATTCATTATTTACTTTCCTTATGTAGGTTCAAAATTAATCTGAAAAGAGAAAAAACTGAGTCATTGCTTTAAAGTGTATTAGTGTGTATCTTCTAAAATGAAGCCTACATCTACAGCTGAGTTGAAGAACCTACATTAAGGCTATAGCAAACAATAAGAAAGCACTTCTCCAAGTAAAATGTCAGGAATGTTGTAGTTAATATTCTGACTCATGAGTCAGATAGAGGATTGATCTCAGTGACCTCTAATTTCTCTTTCAATGCCAATATTTTATGGTTCTATAAAATCAAGTTTTCCTAACCTGTGATTTGAACATATTTACTTTAAATAAAATCTGCCTTACCAGAAGCCACATCTGCTAATCAAATCACATTTTCAATGCTTTTCATTACAAAACCAGAGAATCCTCCATAATAGGAAGAACTGGAAGCAAATGACAATTTTAAAAGCACACACTCAAGAATTCAGTAACTCTTCAAAAATGACAAGAGTTAAAGTGGAAGTGAATAGGCCCATTTTCTGATAAAGTGTTAAGAGCAATTCTTAGTACAAACAGGAAGATACAAACAATGCCCTGGATGAGGAAAATGAGTATCAGGCCAGAAGCTAAGTACCTCTAGTAAATAGCCTTTCAAAACTAAAAATTACTGGTCTCTATTTAATCATGAATTTGTGAATTGTTACAATTTCAGTACAATCAGAACACATTTTTCTTTAAAAATCTTACTTTATCTCACAATTTGTTTTAGGGCTAATTTCCCCACATAGTGCCTTTTCCTCAGATGTAGAAAACCTCAAGCAAGACTTGGAGATAAATATGACATTATTAATAAAGGTCACTGGCTATGGTATTTGTTGATCTTGGGGTGTTTATTTCTCTCATTACTTAGGCAGGCTCATTAAATGAACTGAATCTCAGTTCCACTGGATACAAAATGGCTTGTAACAGGCATTAAGTGAAATTATTTTTTACAAATAACGTGATCAGTAATTATTATTAGGATGCTACTTGATTTTTTGAATTAAAAAATCTTTTAAATTTTTTTTTACTTTTTCACATACCTTTGCTTATTGTTCTTACATTAAGAAACAAACAAAAGATAAGGGATTTCAAAAGATCAAAATTGTCATCCATGGAGAATGGCTAGAGATTTCAGCTCTCCACTTAGATTTACAAACTTGATTTCATTCTTTGATTTTGCAGTGTTGGGGGGTTAAGACGGCTTCATTTCACAGAATAAAAATAGGTAATAGAATGAGAATTTCCGGTTTAAATTATAACTAAAAATGACTGCCTGATTCACTCAATAAGTAATTATTTACCTATGTTATCTGTTTTGTGCAAAGGTCAAGGCAAACCACCATAATGGGGGACTGTATTAGTCACTTTTCCATCACTGGGACAATACATCCAACAGCTGAAACTTAAAGGAGAGGTTATCTATTTATTTATTTTATTTACTTTTTGTCTTTTTGGGACAGGGTCTCACTCTGCAGGTCAGGCTGGCCTTGAACTCACTAGGTAGCCCAGGCTGGCCTTGAACTCTCAGTGATCCTCCTGCTTCAGCCTCCCAAGTGCTAGAATTGTAGGTGTACCACCACATCCAGCTAGGGAGAAGTTATTTGGCGCATGTTTTCAAAGGGTTAAGTCCAAGGTTGGCTGACTCCAGGGAAAGAACAGCATGGCAGAAGGGCCTGGCGGAGGATAGCTACTCAACCCATGGAAGCCAGAAAGCGGAAAGAGAAGGAAGCAGAATATACCCTTCCAGGTCATGTATGCAGTGACCCGTTTCCTCCAACTGGGCCCCACCTCATAGCAGAATATTCAGCTATGAATTTGTCACAAGATTAATCCACTGAGAAATAGAGTGCACCATGGTCCAATCATCTTCCAAAAGCCCCATTTCTGTGTTGTATGTCTGCTAATGTTTCCCTCCTTTTATCTTTAAAATAAAAAAAAAAAAGCCCCATTTCTGAATACATGAGACTTTTGGGAGACATTTTAAATCGAAACCATAATATCCTGCCATAAGGGCCAATTCACTGAACAAGAAGTTATTTACCTAATATCTATTATGTGCAAAGTTGAAGACAACTTTCTATTAGAGAACCAAATATAGAACATGCCCTTTCTGTTTTGTTTGTTTGTTTTCTGTCTTTTTGAGACAGGGTCTCGCTGTGCAGTTCAGGCTGAGCTTGAGCTCACTTTGTAGCCCAGGCTGGCCTCAAACTCGCAATGATCCTCCTGCCTCAGCCTCCCCAGTGCTGGGATTACAGGGGTGCACCACCACGCCCGGCGAGCATGCCCTTTCTGTTGTCAAGGAGCTTATAGGTCAGTAAACTATGAGATAAGAAAACACAGCTTTAATGCAAGGTCCAATGAATATAGTGCAAATAGATTAGCAGAAAGTGTGGTTAGTTTCTCCTAATGTCTGGAAATATTATTTCCTAACATAGAAAAGGTATTTTACTAATTTAAACATTAATCTTAACTGAAGCTCCAAATTCTTTCTACCTTCTACTTGTTCTCAATGAAAACAGTGTAGGTCCATTTTCAGTTTTTCATGCAAATAGACAAGAGAAGAAAGTTCTCAACCAAGAGGTCTCACATTTTTTAATGTTTTCAACTGCTTTTCCACCAATTTCTTTTGTTATACACTGTTATTATTTCCACACAGAACCAAATGGTGTTCTATTTTTCTGGCTGGGTTAGTCTGCCTCTTTGAATTACACTGGGTATATTGCAAGCTTCTAGATCTCTGAATGATGTAACAGAAGAGCTGGTTTTTGGTGGTAAAGAGAAACAGAGCATTAGAGACCTAGGTTTTAGTACTGGTTCTACAACTAACCATTTGTGCAACCTTGGGAAACTCATTTCCTTCTCCATGCTTTCATTTGCTCATTTATAAATATTGGGATAGTAATACTAACCTCACAGAGTTGCTGTGAGGTCAAAATATGAAAATGCTTCAGAATCTACACAACAGTGTGGGAAAGCAGTGGAAGGGATTGGAGGTTATTTTGGTTTTGAGCACAAGCTTTTGCTCTCTAACCCAGAGCATCTAACAGCTATTGGCTTTTCCCTTTATTGAGATATACTTTACAAATTAAAACTGTATATATTTAGAGCATACAATGTGATATTTTGACATATGTATATGCTGTGTAATGAATATCACAATCAGGCTAATTAATCCATTACCTCCCATAGTTATCCTTTCCAGGGGAAATATTTAAGATCTATTCTTTTAATAATTATCAAGTATCACTATTAACTATAATCATCATGCGCTACACTAGGTATCAAACAAATGTGCATTCTCTTCACCTGAAACTTTTCACCTTTTGACCAACATCTTCCCATTTCCTGCACTTCCTACTCCCAGGGAACCACTACTCTACTCCTGCTTTTATCAGCTCAAGTTCTTTTAGATTCCACATGGAAGTGAGGGCATTTATCTTTCTGGGTTTGATTTATTTCACTGGCCATAGTCTCAGAATTCTTACAAAGCTGAATAAACATTCTAGTATGTGTGTGTATGAGTGTGTGTGTGTGTGTGTAACTTTTTATTGTCCATTATTCTGTTGGCTTAGGTTGGCTTCATATCTTTGCTATTGTGCATAGTTATACAATGAAGTGCAATGAAGGGGGGGATGCAGATATGTCTTCAGTATATTGACTTCATTTTCAATGGATATAATTCCATAAATGGGATTGCTGGATCATACAGTAGTTCTATTTTTAATTTGGGGAAAATCTCCACACTATTGTTTAGTGATATTGAAGATTTTTCATGTATCAGTTGGTCATTTGTATATCTTCTTTTGAAAAATTACTGTTCTAGTCATTTGTCCTTTTTTAGTCTGATTTTCCTTGCTATTGAGCTGTTTGTGTTCCTTAATATATATTTTCAAATATTGGTTTTCTTAGCCAAACTGACTATATTCTTTATTAAGCTGTAGTTGTGATTATCTTAAAGGTAGCTTTCAGACTCTCAGATAAAGACTTCTAGTTGGGTCATCAGGATGAAATATTAAGAGACTGTTAATCAGTTACCTCTTCTACTTTTCCATGTTATCAAAAGATAACATGCTCACCAACTCAGATGTGAAGTTTTTGAGTAGCATATTACAGGAGGGAGCAAAAGGATAGTGATAGTAAAAGTATTGAAATTATCAAGGAGTTTTAGAAATTAAATTGGTATAGTTATACTTTCTTATTTTAGGGTTGAGGAAACAGAGCTTTATGATAAATATGAATGTTGTGATACTAACATGTAACATTTACAGACTGCCTACTGTATGCCAGGCACTGTCTTCAGTGCTTAACATGAATTATCTCATTTCATTCCCACAATAAACCTCTGGTGTAGGTACTATTATACCCATTTTACAGATAAGGAAGCTAAAGAACAATGAGGTTAATTTGCTTAAAGTCACACTGTTACAGAATAACAGAATAAAAATAATGCAGGCAATATCTCTGGCACCTGTTTCCTTCTAAATAACCATATTACCTATTAAAACAACTTAAAGTTTTAAGTATGGCATTCAAGGTTTTCCATGATGGGCACCCAGATTATATTTCCAGCCTTGTTTTGTATCATTCATCTTCATGTATCTTGCACTCTGGCAGTTTGTTGAACATGTCACATGCTTTCCAAACTTGTTTCCTTGGTGGTGATATCTTCTTTTTTCATCACTACAGGTCCAAAAGTCACCCATTATTTGAGACCCAGTTAAAAATTTTATTCAGTTCAATTAGAAACCTTCAACCTTCTCTGTGTTTCTGGAGGTCTTCACACTGCCCTTCTGCTCAGGAAGGGCTTCGGTATGATCTAGTAAGGGAGAGGGGATGCCAAGAGAACCTATACTTTTATTAATTTCCTAAAGCCTTGCTACCTGCCTTGCAAGCCTGTCATAAAAACATAATGAGATAATGGGTATGAAGGGGCCTGTTAAGCTACGAAGTTCTATTTTTTGAATTTTGGCTATCCCTCTACTTTCCAGGTTTGGGAAAACAAAGGCTTGTTAAGGTGCTCCTATTTTCAGGTGGCCAAGCTTCCATTTCTGATTCATATTGAAGAAAATTTGAAAATGTCTAATTTCAGTAAACAAAAGGGGGCCAGGGATATAGCTCAGTGGCACAAGCACCTAACTGGCAAGTGCAAGGTCCTGAGTTCAATTCCCGGTACCAAAAAACAAAACAACAGCAACAACAAAAGTAAAAGGGCAACTGATAAAAGACAAGGACAGATAAAATATTGACTTTTCAAGCAGTGGGAGTGTAGACAATTATGGTCTTGGGTTTTTGTTGTTTTTACAACAAGAGGAACATGAAATGATCAGAAAAATGAAGATTGTGGTTTAGAATGAATTATGTATATTCATAACTTTTGTTTGATTTGCAGAATCTATGTTCATTTAAAAAAACCTGAGGGAGTGCTTATGCTCTTTGCTGTTAAAGTGATAAGGATATAGTGTCATAAAATGTCAGGTGGCTACAAACCCAGGTTTTATTTATGTCTATGTATGCATGTATAAAACCCACCTCCATGCTAAAAGATGACATTCAATAGACTGTAGAGAGACAGTGACATCTGCTATGGGGGAGTCACACTTGGGAAAACTTGATTGACCATTTTTGGCATATGCTGGTTTAAATTGGCTCATCTATTGGCTAATAATCTTTTCTGAATTAGGTCCAACTCTCAGCAGGCACATTTCCATCTGGTTAAGTTTAGAACTCAAGCTGTTTTTTAAAGAAAAAAATAAAAACTACTTTACACCCATAGTAGTCTAGGCAAAAGTCTCTTACATGCATTATCCATGTCCTCCTTTAAAAAGAATTTTCATCTCCTTTTGTTTAAAGCCAGGTGTGAATGACATGCCTGCTGGGGCTCTTGAAGCCTGGATTTTGAAGAAGAGTAAAGGATGGATTTTTCAAGAAGACAGGGAGGAATAAATTTCATACCTCTCTAAATACTGGTGACTCGCATGGTAAAACAAGAAGCAAGTATGTTAGGTCACTGCATTCTTTCAGTGGAGGGAAGTAACTGATAAACAGCTGCCTGGTACAGAAAGCCTTCTGGTGCCCAGATCTGTCATTGTTTCTACCTCATGCCCCAGCCTGTGTGACAGTGCATCGTCGCACCGATAATTAGAGAGAAACTGCAATAAGCAAAACCATGTGGTGTGTGATATGTACCATCCGGACAGTAAATCAGAGACCTGAGGGCTTTGTCTTGGAATCATCTCAGTAATGATGTCATTGACCTTTCCTTAATACCCTCTGCTCCTCACTTCTGGATATAAATTCCCATGGGACAGTTGACTGGTTTAGAGATGCATTGTGAAGGGTAGGTTAGAAGACTGAGACGCATGGATAGTGTTACTTTAGTATTTTCATAGATCTTTTATTGACAAGGCACCTATATGGTAGGTATTAATTTATTTCTTGTTACTCGTGAGATGACTATTCCTTCTTTCCCTTCTTCCATCAAGTACTCACGCCTTCAACCCTATATAGCCTTCTACTAGTTATGGTTCCCCTTCTGATTTTTTTATCTGACACTTTATCCACAAATGATTGGTAAATGACAGAACTAATATTCTCATCCTCGAGGTGTGACCCCAGTAGTAGTAACAGAAAGCTGCATTGAGGTCTTTTATTACAGACTTCTATAAAGTACCATTGTTCAGAGTTATAGGGTGTGTTCTCAAGAGTTTAACTCTAAGAGGGTCTTCTTTATCTACCTGAATTCATCAGGAAAATGGATTATATTCACTTTCTATTCCTATAAAACAAATCAACACACTTAGCTGCTGAAAACAACATCCTTTTATTACCTCACAGTTCTATTGGCTTCTAGGAATGTTGTGGCTACATTTCTCTGCCCAGAATCTCATGAAGCGGAGATAAGAGTGTTGGCCAGGCTGCATTTCTTTCTGGAGATTCTCAAGAATAATTTGTTTCATAGCTCATTCAAGTTGTTGGAGAATTTATTTCCTTGAAGCTGTAGGACAGAGGTACCTACTTTTCTGTTTGCTGTTTGCTGAGGATGCTGTCTGCCTACAAGCTGCCCTTCTCCATTAACAGTTCATGGCATGGATGTTTACTCTCTTCCAGAGTAGCGTAGTGCATCTCTCTGATTTTCTCCGCACCGCCACCCCATGGAAGAAAATTCGACTTTCAAAGCTTTCATGTCATTAGGATGAACCCGCCAGACCATTCCCCTATCTTTTTTTAAATTAATTAAGTTGATTGGTATTTTTTAGATATACATAATGATCACATTCAACAGAGAAAATTTGTACCAGTACATAATATATCTTGATTCTTCTTTTTCCCCATCCCCCTACTTTCTTTTTTTATTTTAAAAATCAAAAGAGGAAAACATTAACAGACAGACAACCTTCTACAAAATAGCAAAGAAACAGTGCAGACAATACAGAGTTAGAGACAAAATGGTAGGAAATTAACAATGCTTGTTGTATTACACATTGATATCTTCAAAGTGGTTTCTCATGAAAACAGAGACATGCAATATTGATCAATCAAGGACTCATTGACAGTTTCTTTCAGCAAAGAAATAGAAGACAGTAGAACAACTATGTTAACTATCCT
>NW_004955562.1:1004634-1007250 GCF_000276665.1 Chinchilla lanigera
TTTTTAGCCTGTACCAGGTTGATTTTATGACAGTGGCTTTGTAGTATAATTTGAGGTCAGGGATTGTGCTTCCACCTGACTTGTCCTTGTTGCTCAGGATTGCTTTTGCTATTCTGGGTCTCTTCTCATCCCCCTACTTTCGCTGTAATTACTCTCTTTTCAACCCTTCATCCCCACCTTATTTACAAAAGCTTCCTTTCCATTTTTTTCCTCTTTTCTTATTTATTTTTCTTTCACCTTCCCTCCCCCTCCCACCTAGTTCCTCTTCCCACTTGAATATTTTCTTCCTATTTTGCAGTATCTATTATATACTTTGGTCCTTGTTTACACTTTCAGTTTTTCACACCAGAGAAACAGTGCAATATTTACCCATGTCTCATCTATTTCACTTAAGAGTATGGTCTCAAGGTGCATGCATTTAGCTAGAAATGTCTCAAGTTTATCTTTCTTTATGGCTGAGCAATACACCATTGTATTAAAATATCTTCTTCATCCATTCCTTGTTTCATGGGCATTTGGGCTGTTTCTAAGATTTAGCTATTGCAATCTGTGCTTATTATGATGTTCTTAATTCTTTCAGGAAAATACCAAGAGGGGACTAGATGGGTCAAAATGGAACCTCAAGTGTAAGTCTTTTGAGGAATCTCCACACTGATTTCCACAGTAGCTACAGCAATCTACACTCCCACAAACAGTGCAGAAGCGTTCCTTTTTCCCCACAGCCTCACCAGCATTTGTTATTAGAAGTTGCAGAAACAATTCCAAACACACTCACCCACCTTATGTTCAACAAAGGGGCCAAACACTTTCACTGGAAGAAAAAAAAAGCCTTTTTAATAAAAGGTGCTGGAAAAACTGGCTTTCCACATGCTAAAGATTAAAAGATTCAAAAAGACCTATGTCTCTCATGATGCACTAAACTAAAATCAAAATGAATCAAGATCTAAATATTAAAACAGAAACACTAAATTTTCTGGAACAGAGAATAGATCAAACTTTTGAAGACATAGGTAAAGGCAAAAACTTTATGAATATAACCCCAATTGCATGGGAAATATTACAAAGAATCAACAATCAAGAACTCATCTTACTAAAAAACTTTTGCATATCAAAATTTAAAGACCCAATCCAAATATTGGAATCTAAAATGAATAGATACTTCTCAGATGAAGAAGTAGAAATGCAAATAAATATATGAAGAAATGTTCAACATCACTGGTCACTCAAGTGATGCAAATTTAAACAATGCTGAGATTTCCATCTCACTCCAGAAAGAATAGCTAGTATCAAGAAATCAGCCATTTCCCTATCTTAAGATAGGCTCTGCTACATGATGAAACTTTATTGCAGGAACAAAATGCATCATCCTCACAGTTCCAGGGATTACGTAGGATGCACACCAGGGAGAGGGAAATCCCAGAACACATATTCAGTCTTGCCTACCACAGGACATACTATTTTTCCTTTTAAAAAAGTCCTTTGAGTGGCTGATTCTCCATCTAGAATGAAAGATGAATGAAATACAGCATAGCTTCCCAATTGATGTGCCATCAATAGGTAACAAGACTAGATATTGATTCCTTCAGCCCTTGGAAAGTTGAGTGAGAGCTGGGGATCATGTGCACTCCTAAGTCCAGTAGAATCAAACGGTGAGCTGCCTTAATCAGATATCTCAAAAAGCAGTGCAAATACTGGAATTGGCATGTGTCCTTCACATGAATAAAGTCAGAAACATAACTTCGGTACTTTTAGAAAATCAAAAGACCCTATTCAGACCAATATGAAATGTGCTAAGAAATTAAGTCTGATGTCTCTCTATTCTAGGCAAGATCAATGAGATATGAAATGGTGTCATGAATGTGCACTTAAAATAAAGACACCCCTGCTTGGCAAGCGAGAGGTGCTGAGTGTGATTCCCGGTTCCAAAAAAGAAAAAAAAAAAAAAGAAAAATCTAAACTAAAATAAAGACATATTTTCCCTTCCTTCTTTCTTTTTTTTCCTCTTTTCCCTCATCCCAGTTGTTCCCTCCTATTTGAGCAGTTTCTTTCCCTTTCACTATGCATATATATATATACACACACACACACACACACACACACACACACACACACAAGATAGCTAAGATAATTGTACTACTGATTTCTGTTGGTTTATTGAAAGGAACAGTTAATCTGTAATTGTTCGATCAATCTTACATACCTATATCTGGTTATCTGAGCAACCACTTTGAAGATAACAATATGTGATATAGCAACCATTGTTAATTTCATATCACCTTGTTTTCAGTGGGGGATATAGCTCAGTGACACGAGCGCCTGCCTGGCAAGTGCAAGGTCCTGAGTTCGATTCCCAGTACCAAAAACAAACACCTTGTTTTGAAATTCTGTATCATTTTTATTTTATTTTACTGTTTTGTTTGTTTGTTTGTTTGTTTGTTTGTTTGTTTTCCGGTGCTGGGAATCAAACTCACAACCTCACGCTTGCCAGGCAGGCACTGCACCACTGAGCTAAATCCCCAGCCCCTGCAATTCTGTATAATTTTTAATGTTTTATGTTGTTTTGTTTATGCCTTTGTTTTTGTTATTTTCTCCTTAAAATTAAAAAAGAAAATTATA
>NW_004955562.1:1010063-1012712 GCF_000276665.1 Chinchilla lanigera
GGTATGTTGTACAAAAGAAACACATTTAACACATAAACAAACTCACAGACTAAAAATGAAAGGATGGAAAACAATTATCCATGCAATAGGAAACTGAAAAAAAAAAACAGTTGTAACTATATTATCTTTAGACAAAGTGAACTTCAAGCCATAATTTATCAAAATAGACAAAGGAACTCACTATATATTGGTTAAAGGAAAACTCCAACATGAACTTGTAACAATTATTAACCTAAATTTACCAAACAATGAATCATACATCCTCATAAAATAATTACAATTAGAAATAAAAAATCAGTAACATAAACACAATTACAGTGGGGGACATCAATACCCCACTATCACAAATAGATAACAAATAGATCAACTAGACAAAAAATCAATAAAGAAATATCAGAGATATATAAAATCTTTGCATGAATGGATTGAATAGATATCTACAGATTGTTCCACCTAAAATGAAATTCTTTCTAAAATCAACCACATACTAGCCAATAATCAACTTTATTTTTTATTTTAAAGAAAAAAACACTAAAAACAAATGATACAAAATTTCAAAACAAGATAGTAGGAGAGTGGGCTTTGCATGAGCCCTGACCTCCCAGAGCTCACAGAAACAGGCGGTCCATGATCACCACCAGTGCAGCCCATGTCTGGCTCCTGCATGTGCCCTGAGCTGCCTGGAGACATGAAATCAGGCAGTCCCTGATCCACTGACATCACAGTTCATGGCTGAGTGCTGAGAGAACCAGGTAGACCCCACCTACTTCCCAGGGACAGAGCAGGCGACCCTCAATCCTGCTGCCATTACACTCTGCATCTCTGCCCTCCATGCACTCGGGGCAGCCAGGAGACACTGGCTCAGAAGGCCCATGAACAGCTAACACCACGGTTCACATTTGGGCCCTCACTGCATGTGCCCTGGGCTGCTTGCAGTATTAGATCAGGTGGTCCATGAACTGCTGACACAGTGGTTTTGCTTCTGGGCTTTGGATGTGCCCTGACCTCCCAGAGGACACAGAAACAGGTAGTCCATGATCATCGCCAGTGCAGCACATGTCTGGCTCCTGTGGGTGCCCTGAGCTGCCTGGCAACACTGAATCAGGTGGTCCACAAAATGCTGACCCTGCAGTTTATATCTGAGCTCTGCCTGGGCCCTGAACTCTCTGGGGACACAAAACCAAGTGGTCCATGATCACGCCACCAGTGCTGAACACTTCTAGGTCATACACATGCCCTGAGCTGCCTGGGGACACTGGATCAGGAGGTCTGTGATCTTCTGACACTAAGGTTCATCTCTGGGACCTGGGAGAACTAGGTTCACTCCACCAACCACTGGAAAACCCCAGAGTGAGTAGCCTATCTTGGTGTCCACTGAGGGGCAAGTTTGACCACCAGGAAAACTAGGGATGCTAGTGACCTTTGCTGAGCTGCCAGTGAAGAGGGAGACTGGGTGATTTTGATCACTCTGGCATCAAAAATGACGAGATGAAGAACAAAAATGCAATCTCAGAGCTCCACTCCACCCAGAAATAGTCCAGGAGACATCGACATAGTAGAACTTGGTAGATACACACCTTAAATTGCTGAAAGGATTGCAATAGAAGTAAGGAAACAACTCCATCAGACCATAGAAGAGATCAGATGAGAAATAATCTCTCAGGCAAAAAATGAAATAACAATATTAATGAAAGAATTGCTCAGCACATCTAGAGAAGACATATATAAAAAAATAGATGAGCATAGAAAACTGATGGAAAGGTTAAATGAAAAATATAGGAGTAAACTAGAATGCATGAAACAGATTCAAAGAGATATCCAGGAAATCAAAACTTCCATAGAAAGCTGGCCAAACCACTTTAATGAAGCCCAAGATAGAATTTCAGATCTCAAAGACAGCATGGCAGCTACCAATTGCAAAAGGAAGGATCTCTTAAAATTAACAAGAAACCAGGAAAAATCAATTCAGTAGCTACAAGATGAGGCAAAGAGAAATAATGTAAGACTAATAGGTGTCAACGAAACAGCAGGGGGAAACACAAATGACATAAAAAGTATATTTGCAGAAATAATAGCAGAAAATTTTCCTAGCATTGCACAAGATTCTGATGTACAGGTAAGTGAGGCATATAAAACTCAAACTAGTCATAATCAAAATAAAACTACACCCAGACATATAATAATCAAGATCCCAGACATACAGCAAAAGGACAGAATATTAAAAGCCACTAGAGAAAAGAAACCTAAAAAGGAAAGCCCATCAGAATCACAGCAGATTTCTCAACACAAACCATCCAATCGAGAAGAGCTTGGGGTGAAGTATTACAGGTCCTGAGACAAAACAGCTTCTAACAAAGACTGATGTACCCTGCAAAACTATCCTTCAAATTCAATGGAGAAATAAAATATTTCCACGACAAAGAACAACTGAAGAACTTAATGAGTGCCAACCCAACCTTAAAAAGAGTGCTAAAAGATATGCTAGACAGAGGAAAAAATGACCACAATTTCAAGAACAACAAGAGAAAGGCACCCTCAAGCAAAGCAAGCAATTAAACAGAGACAAAAAGTAGGAAACCAACAACAAGTAAATAACATGACAAAGACAAGCCAACACATATCAGTTATAACCATTAATGTAAATCGCCT
>NW_004955562.1:1012812-1026741 GCF_000276665.1 Chinchilla lanigera
AGTTAATGCTTAAATTTTTTCCTTAACCAATTTTGCATGCTTATATCTGGTCACTGGAACAACTAATTTGAAGACAACAATATGCAATATAACAACCATTGTTAAATTCCTACCATCTTGTTTAATGGAGCTCTGTATCATTTCTAATGATTTTTTATTACTTGTCATTGTTGTTAATTACTTGATCAGTCTTGCATTCTTACATGTGGTGGACTGACCAATTTCACTGACGATAACAGTATGTAATGTAACAACCACTGTTAATTCCTGTCATCTTGTTTTGACATCCTGTATCATTTTTATTATTTTTGTATTGTTTTGTTTTTGTCTTCATTGTTGTTATTTTGTTGTTTTTTCTCTTTAAATTAAAAAAATTAAAAAATAAAAAAGACATATTACCCAGTATTTCTGAGTGGGATGGAAAGTATACCTCATGTAAGTGGAATTGTCTTTTCCCCTACATGATCTAAGAAAAATGCATAAACAGCAATTATTGGTCTATATTAATGGGCACAATAAAATGAAAATTATGATAAGAATGACATAAATGGAAAGGAAATAAGTAGAAAGGTTTGTTCTTTTTAATTTTTTTATGTTTAGTGCTTGCTTTGACAGCACATATATCAATTTTTTATGTTTAACTGAAACAAAAAACATAAAAGTTACACATTTTAATGGGTACCATGTAATGTTTGATACACGTATACATTGCATAATGTTTAAATCATGTTAAATATGTTTGTCTCCTAAAACGTGTATAATTTCTTTGTGCTAAAATGCTCAAAACTTTTTTTTCTAGTTTTTTCAAATGTATAGCACATAAACACTAAAAGGTCATCATGCTATGCAATAGTACCATAGGATTTTTTTGATCCTATCTAACTATATGTTAATAGCAACTGATCAGCATTTTCCAATTGTGTCCGCTCTCCAACTGTCTCCAGCCTCTGATAACCAACGTTTTACTCACGACTTCTATGAGATCAACTTTTTTAGATGCCACGTAAGAGAGTGAAACACTTGTCTTTCTTTGCCTGGCTTATTTCACTTAACATAGTTATCTCCAGTTTCATCCATGTTGTAGCAATGACAGAATTTCACTGTTTTTATGTCCCAATAACATTCCACTGTGCATATGTGCCACATTTTGTGTATTCTGAAAGACGCAGGATGTTTCATTTTCTTGATTATTGTGCATAGTACCGCAATGAGTATGAGAATGCAGATGTCTCTTTGACATTCTGATTCCATTTCCTTTGGATATATATCCAGTAGGGGATGATAGTTGTATTTTTAAATTTTTGATCAACTTCCATACTGTTTTCCACAATGACTATAGTATTTTAGATTCACAGCCACAGTGTGTAAGAGTTCTCCTTTTTCCACATCTTCAACAGCATTTGTTATTTTCAGTCTCTTCGATATTAGTCACGCTTATGAGGATAAGGTGATGTCTCACTTTGGTTTTGATTTACATTTCCCTGGTGATTAATGATCTAATTTTCTAAAATCAAAATTTTAAGACAAATGCTGTTTGACAGAAGAGAGAGAAGCTACAATAGAATAATAGTATGAGGGGTTTCACTCCTCACTCTCATCAAGGATCTTTGGCATCTTTTAATTTTACCCTCATTTCTGCCTCTAACAAATGATACATTTTGCTTAAAACGTTATATCTATGTTATCAAGCATGGTAATCTCTATTCATCTGCAAAATGACCAAACATTTCATAAGTGCTTAGTTACTATTTGTTGGCGTTATACATTTGAACATTAGCAGTTCTATTTAGCCATAGACATATACTGATGGACTGCTTGATTTCAAAAGGAAAAAAATGTGTCTATACATATAAACATTTAGGATAATATTAATAAATCAGGTGAGATAGGTAGCATTTGAGCACTGTCTTATTAAGGAGTAAATTGGAATGCTGAGTGAAAAGGTAAGAGTGTATAGGGTATGGCACCTACAAAGTCTATAAGCAACCTTTCCTTGGTGGCATAAGTTGGTCATATAGGTAAAGTACAACTTAGCATACTACAAGTCTGGTCCTACTAACATTTTGTTAGGGGCAAGAAACACTGGAAAGGAGACATTATTGAAGATTCTTACATTAACAACAAACAAAACCAGTCTCTTTCAATACCAATATACATCTAATGGCTTTAATAGGATGCACTTAGAATGTGTTTTATGTCCTTTCACCTTTGCAGATAAACCTAAGGCAGAAAGCATTACCCATTTGTCACAGAATCCTCTTCACCAGTAAGAACTCAGTATTGCTGAGCAAAAACTGCTAGACTGGTAATCTGAGCTTTATATTTCACCCAACATTTATTTCATGATACCATTTGTGCTAGGTGCAAGGTATTGAGCTGGGTGGTGATGTACAGAAATCAATAATTAAAGGACTTTTTAACCAGGAATGGTGGCACACGCCTGTAATCCCAGCACTCAGGAGGCTGAGGATCATTGCAAGTTCGAGACCGCCTGGGCTACAAAGTGAGGTCAAGGCCAGCCTGAACTGCATAGTGAGACTCTGTCTCAAAAAGACAAAGAAAAAAAAGGAATTTTTAAACTTATAGTAAAGAATAATGCAAATATTTATGACCGTATATTCAAAGTTAAATAAGAATATAGAATCAGAAAGAATGAATTTCTCTGGGAGTTGTGGCAGACACCTGTACTTGAAGCAGTTGGGAGGCTGAGGCAGGAGGATTGCTGTGAGTTTGACGCCAGGCTGGATCACACAGTGAGTTCAAGAACTGCCTGAACTACATACCAAGACCTTGTCTCAGAAAGAAAAGGTGAATTTCAACTGGCATGAGGATGGGAAATACACATTCTTTAAAGGATACACGATTTCAGTGGGGCCTTCTCCATTTTATTTTGTTTTGTTTTGTTTTTGAGGCAGGGTCTTGCTATGTAGTTCAGGCTGGCCTGTACTCACTATGTAACTCAGGCTGGCCTTGAACTTGCAGTGATCCTCCTGCCTCAGCCTCCTGAGTGCTGGGATTATGGGAGTGCCCCATCACACCCATCTGGGCCTTCTTTGAAGAATGGATAAATCTTCCAAAGTGGATGACTAAAGCAATAATTTAAACAAGGTTCATAATGAAAAAGTAAAAGAAAATGGGTGGTGGTGGGTAGTATTCAAGTCTGAAATGGAAGATGATACACAGTTAGGTAAACAGTGACAACCCAGTAAAGAACATAGCCACCCTAAATTGGAGGGTTCTGGGCAAGACCTCCTGGAGTACCTCCAAAGGAGAGAGACACAAGCCCCATTTATTGACCTGGGTCTTTTATGGATAGGGTAAGGGGGGTTAGTAGGATGGATTTAGGCAGGGTGAGGCAAAAGGGGGTGTAAGCAAAAATGGCTGATTATGTGGCTTCAGCAATGGGCTGTATGACCTAGAAGGTGAAGCAGGTCTGTAATGTCCTGTGCATTGTTCGTCGTTCCCAGGCTCAAGAGGGGGAGCTGCAGGATGTAGGGATGAAATGGAAATGCTCTCAGAGCTCAGGAACATAAGCAGTTGTGGAGGGAGGCAGGTGGGTGTCAGACCTGTCATTTTGGGGTGGAGGGGCTCTTCCTGGATTTTGGAAGGATGATCGAGAAGAAATGAAGTAAGTGGTAGGTGTAGGGGTATGGATGCTCATGGAGCTGCTTCCTGCTAAGCTGGGCCAAAGTTGTAGGGGGTGAAGTTGTGGGGCTGATAGGGATTACTGAGGAAAACAGGTCAGTGGCCACTTAAGAAGTGAAGCAAGACATCTGCCTCTGGATGAAGCTAAAAAGGGTCTGAAAAGAGACAAAGAGCAAACATGATTAGCAGCAGGATTGCAATAAAGGGGCCAACAAGGGATGTAAACTAGGAGTTTCAGGAAGTGGTCAACCAGCTGGGAAGGGTCTAGAACACGGCTTAATTTTGTAGGGTGGTAGCTTGAGCATTTAGCCTTTTGATGTAATCTAGTATGAGTCTTGTTAGTGGAGAAACAGCAGGTCTCTTGGAGAAAGGCACAGAGCCCGCCTTTTTGAGGCAAGCAAGTCCAGGCCTTGACAATTTTGTAGCATAATGGCAGCCAGCAAGTTGATGTGATCTTGCAAGCTATTGAGCGTACTCACTCAGAAAGGGTAGCGAGGGTGGGGGAGGTTGAGTTCTGTGTGCAGCAGCAGGGCAGGGAATTTTATTTGCTCTCAGTTGGGAACTGAGGTTGTCAGCTTGAAGGTTGGAGAGTTTGATGGATATTAGTTTGAGTGAGAAAGCTGAGAAACAGTGAGTGAAGATTGTTAGTTTGGCTGGTCCGGTGCCAATAGCAGTGGCTATTCTGATTCCTGTCAGGAGGGGAATTAACTGAATAGGCCGAGAAAATCGTGGTTAACATGCTGTCTGGATTAGTAAAAAGTGGAGGCAGAAGGTGAAAAAGCTGATTTGGGTTGGAGGGAAACTGATGAAGATGTCCTGGAGCCTGGAGTTAGTGATTATTATTAGGAGTGAAGTTGAGGTTGGAAAAAAGGCTCCTGTGAGGGAAAGGGTAAAGCAAACAAGTTCAGGGAGCAAGTGAGTCACAAAGGTGACAGGTAGCTTTCTGGGAGAAACCTGCAAGAAGAAGGCATGGAGCAGCCTGGCATTCTTGGGTTTTAAGGTAGTGAGGAAGAATAGCAGGGTGGAAAGGGCAGAACAGGGGTGATGATAGCAGGACCATGTCGGATCTCTCCCATGTTGATTGCAGAGTGGTTTTTTAAGGGTTTTGAACAGGATCTATAGGCCAGGGATGAAGGAAGAAAGGGAGAGTGAACGTGAAGGCTGGGCTAGGAGTCAGTTTGTGCTCAGAGGAAGGCTCAAATGGCCTCCAGTGACTGGGGGTAATCGCTTAGGGAATGCGTAGGAAGAAGAAGGCCCAGAAGAAATGGGTGATAATACATTAGCTTATGTGTGCAGGGGCACCAGGAGTAATAAATCTGGCCAAGGATGGTGAAGTTTAATAGAACAAGGGAAGAAGTAGTGAGGTTTGGGGGTCTTTTCAAGTTTGAGTGAGAGTGAGAAAGCTAGGAGGAAGCCAAGATAAGCGTTTGGATTAAGGTTGTGAGTTTTGTCTCTTGCATGGTGGTTTTGGGGAGGGTGATTGGTGCTTCATTATATGTCTGGAGCCAGAGGACCCAGTGGCTGTTGGGGATTTGGAAAGTGATTTTATCTGTGAACTATGTGTTAGCTACCTGTGGAAGGGGGTTTATATATATATATATATATATATATATATATATATAGGGAAGGTGGTTGAGGTCATGATGGATGGTTTGAAAGCAGCTGTGGATTATATCCCGGGTCAAGGAAGATACGAGGGGATGGGTTCGGGGCAGGCATTGTCAAGGGCTCTGGCTCCAAGGCCAAAGTTGGGAGCCCTGAGGTGGAGAAAGACAGCTAGCTTGAGGAATGAGGGTAGTTTTTTTCTGTTTGTGGGGAGAGTAATTGATTGAATGAGAGCTTTGTGTTTGGACATGATGGCCCTAGAGGTGGGGGTAAGGTAGAGCCCCAGGTATTGAACAGTTTTCTGGACTAATTGTGCAGTGGAAGGTGAGGTGCAGAAGGAGAGAAAAGAAAGGAGAGCGGTGTCTGAGTGACAGCCTTGAGGAGAAGGGCTTGCAGATTAAGATATCATTAACATATTAGAGCACACTTTGTTGAGAGCTGGAGTCTGGTCAAGATTGTGGCTGAGAATCTGGCTGAATAAGTAGGGGCTGTCATTCAGATCTTGAGGACAGTCTAGACGAGTTGAGGGGCCTGGGCTAAGGTTTGGTCTAAGTGAAGACAAAAAGATCTTGGGAACTGGGGTGGAGGTGAGAGACTGGAGGAAGGAGGAAGGAGGAGAAGGATACGGTGCATGGAGCAGGAAGGAGGATTCTGAGCTCAGACGGGACTGGGCGTGTTCAGGGTGCTATGGCCGTAGATGGAAGGAGGATTCTGGAAGATGACCAGTGCCCATAGCTTGAGAAGGACTCATCCCAGGAGGGGACAGAGTCCTGAGGAATTAGCAGGGCTGAATGAGAGAGTAATTTAAGGGCACTGTCATGTAGGGATAAAAAGGCTGGCCATCCACTCCCAATACCAATATTGAAGATTTTTACAGGTTGTTGACAAAGAAGAATAAGCGGCCTCCATGTGAGGAGAAATGAAATAGACTTACCCTCAATCAGAAGAGTCACCCTGGGCTCTTATGTGGCGATGGGTTAGGGGTACAAGGGCTGCAGGCCCCATCAGTCTTTGGCTGGAAAAACAGGTCCCATTAGATCAGCAGGGCAAGGCTCAGGTGTAGATGACTCCACCCCAAGTAGGGACAGGGACGGTTCATCTTTCAGTGGGGCTTTAAGCCACACACAGGGCAGAGTTTTGTGAGGGGGCCACAGATCTGGGCATTGCTTTGCCCATTGCCTTGTTTTGCCACATCAAAGGCAAGGCCCAGGGGCTTTAGCTTTTGTTTGGGTAATTGGCCTGGCCTGAGTGCTGTTGCAAAAAACTGGAAGGCAGAGGTCAGAGAGGCCTCTCTGGAGGTCTCTTTGTCAAGTTCTCAGTTTTCAGAGATCTTGAAGGAAGTGGTCATGAGATCAGCCATAGGGGTTCAAGGATTATCTTCAAATTCTACAAGGTTTTCCCTGATGTCAGGGGATGCCTGGTAAGTGAAATAAGTCTTGAAAAAAAGTTATTCCTTGGCTGAGGAGGAGTCTAAGCTGGTGTAGGTTTTTACAGCCTCTGAGAGTTGGACCATAAGTTGGGCCAGACTTTTTGGGGGGTCCTGACAGAGTTTTTTGGAGTTTGTCAAAGTTGATGGACATACAATGGAGGGTCTGTCTAGATCAGTGAGACTATTGGATAGTCTTGGCGTTTTCCTTAACCTCTGTGACTAGGCTTGTAGCTCCATCTAGGGTCTTGTCTAGGAACAGCAACTGTTCCAGGGTCTTTGTGATTCTAAATCTTGGGTGTGGGCCTCATTGGCTCTAAAGGCAGCCATCTTCCAAACTTATTGTTCCACATCCAGGAGGTGAGAAAGTGGTGGTGAGAATAACATGACTATCACGTGAGGTTAGGTCAAAGGAGCAAGTGAGATGAGTGAATTTTTAAGGTAACGTGAGAGTTTGATGAGAAGGAACCAAGGCAAGCTTTCAGTTGGGAGTGACTGGAGAAGAAAATGGGATGTAGACAAGGGTAAGGCCATTAGTATCAGCAACTTTTTGCAAAGGATAAAAAGATATTTGGCCAGGGGAGTTCAGCAGACTTAGCGGGGTGGTTTATTGGAAGGAAGGCAAGAGAGGGAATGTGGTGTGCAGAGAGGGAGGTTTGTTTGTGTGAGGAAGAGTTGAGGGCCCAAGGCTGGCATGGGCAGGCATGAGTTATTATCTGGTGTGAAGATGAAGCAAAATTAACCAAGGAAGGGCAAGAGCAGAGGATGAAAAAGGCCTGATCATAAGGGACATCTCGCATTTGCCCGAACACTAAAGAAATTGGTCAGTTTCAGAGATCTAAAACTTGAATGAACTATGTTTTGGCCACAGACAGCCACTATCTAGCATTCCCAGCCACATACAGAAAGAGATGTGGCATTTGGCTTAAAATAATGTTGGAGGGAGAGGTTATTGAAGAGACACCTTGGGAGAGTCTTTAGGAAAGGCAGAGGCAGTTTCTCTTATGGTAGGTCAGGGTTGAGAGTGTCCCAGAGCAAGAAGGCTAACCAGCAGTGAAAAGAGTGTCCCCTAGATTAACACCAAAAGCCAGAACAAAGGACAAACAAATCAGCATGCAGGTAGATCTATTGTGTCCTGGCTCAAGCCAGAGATCAGGCCTAATTAGGACTTGGAAAATCAAACAAAGGGACAGACACCCTGGACTGCTCCATAGGAGAACTTACCCCCACAGTCTTGAGTGGCAGGATTTAGGCAGAAGAGATGCTCAGAAGAGGTCTCTGGCGGGCTGGAGACAATGAGGCCACCGGCTCTTATTGACTGGAAAGGGGTGGGTGCATGCCAGAGTGGGGATCTCCAGACCATCACCTCCTCGGTTTCATCACCAGATGCAGATAGAATTGTCACAACCCAGTAAATCACAACCAGCCTGAATTTGGGGGTTCTGGGCAGGTCCTCCTGGAGTAACTGCAAAGGACAGACCAAGTCCAGTGTGTTGAGCTAGATCTTTTATGGGTAGGTTTACAGGGGTTAATAGAATTTACCTAGTTGGGATGGGGTGAAGGGGCGGCAGGAGGTGGGGGGTGAGAATGGCTGAATATATACTTATAGCAATGGGTGCTGTGACCTAGCAGGTAGAGCAGGTATGTTGTACCCTATGCATTATTTCTGGGATCAGGAGGTGGGCTGTAGAACATGGGAAGAGGCTGTGATTGTTCTTGGAGCTCAGAAACTCAGGCAGCTGGGGGGAGGGCAGATGAGGGTCAGACTTATCACACTAACTGACCCTCATCCGCACTCAACCGCCTACATCCAACACAGAGCTCTTTCGTATGTTTGCTTTCCCATCTGCCAACGCGACAAGGGATGCACCTCAGCTTGAATGGTTGCCACAAACTGGACTAAAATGCAGAGAGGCCTCAAGAGTAAAGGGTAGGACACTTCACAAACCCACAAGCCATAGACCTTGATGGAGAAAGCAGTGACTTGAGGCACACAGAGGGATACTGGGACTGGGAGGAGCTGGTGTGAGCTCTAGAACAGAAAACATTGATTGATCACACCCAGCAAGATGGGCAGAACATAACTCATCATTCAGACACAAAAACATGAGTGTGAAAACAAAATAAGAATTACCAGAGTCTCATTATCCCTCTCCCATGTCTGCTGGGTTCTAATGGTATAGACCCTGGAAAGAAAACACATAGTCAAACACACAGAGAAATTTTTTGAATTCAGTTGTTTTCCTTTCTTTGTTGGTTTGAGGAGATTTGAGGTTCTGTGTTTTTCATTTTTCCTTTCTTTTCCTCTTTGTTCTTTTCTTTTATCTTCTTTTTCTTGTTTCAGTCTTTTCTGTTACTTTAATCTAAAGCTACTAATTATCTTTTTAATTGAACTCTTTACCCCATTTTTCTCATTTTCCTTTTTTTAATTTTTCAAATTATTCTTCTTTCATTTCCCCCTTTGCAATACATTCCATTTTTATGACTACCATTTTAAAATTCTAGTAATTTTTAGATACCTAGCTTGCTCTATATTATTATTGCTGAATTATTTTCTAATGCTAATAGTGGAATAATTGTTGCATTTAATAGATATTTACTAACGTTTACTATTTGTTTTGCTTTCTGTCTGTAATATTATTGTAGATCTCTGTCCTATTGTTAAGGGTGATACAATAGTAGCTTTCATTGCTTCTATGGTATGTCAATATCAAGTTGTCTCTGACTCTATTATTGCTGCTAATTTTTTCGCTATTGCCAATGGAGGCATAGTTGTTGCTATTAATTAGTTTTCACTGTGTGCCAATATCTGGCTTGCCTTTGTGTCATCAATATTATTTCAATTTGTTCCTGGAGAAGTGGGTGCTGGGCCAGTTACACTGCAACCTCCCATCCTCAAATTATTGGAAGAGGTCAGATTTTTGGAACAGAGACAAAAACCTATAGTTAGCCATGCCCAAAGCACATGATTGGAAAGCAGACATTAACTAAATAGATCTCCAGAGTAGGAACAAAATCTTTCCATTTTAATTCACCATCAACTTTCAGAACAGCAAACACTAAACCAAAATCAAAAGCAATAGAATGAGAATAAAGACAACAGAAACTCCCAAGCCCTACAAAGGTGATCTATAAGGAACTGACGGGGAGGGAGTAAAAAATCTGGTAGCTGAATTGTAGAAATTGATACCAAATGAGTCAAACAGGAAAACAAATAGATCAATAAAGTGCTCAAGAAGTTCAAAGATAGCATAACTAATTAGATAATGGGTTTAATAAAGAAAATAATCAGTGAACCTAAAAAGAGACTAATAACTAGGTGAACTAAACGCAATAATATACAACACAAATGAAAATTTTAGAAAACAATTGGTACTTAATAAAAAATCCAGGAGATGAAAAAATCCTATTGAGAGTTAACTGGGAGAGTGGTGCCCCACATCCATGTGCAAGAGCCGACCAGAGCCAGAGCAGTGGTGCTGCACCCCCAGGGGAGCCGGGCACAGGGCGGCAGAAACAAGAGTAAACAAACAATGCAATATTGGACAAGCGCAACACCCAGAGAGAGAAGGGAGCAACCAGACATCACAAATGTCAACATTAAGTCCAACAGCCCACTGAAATCCCTATATTGTATCGTATATGCAGCAGAGAACAGAGGGCTGGTCATATTCCCAATCTACCAGTGGGAGCAAGGACATACCTTAGTTTAGATGAGAACAAACAGAGGGACTTCTAGTCCAAGGAGGGCATCTCAAGACTCATAGGCCCTAAAGCTAGGAATACAAAATCATGACTGATTGTACCCTAAGACTGCAGATCATGGAAAGAAATCACTCATTCAATTACACAGAATTTTGTTCTTAGACTCAATCTTTTTTGATTTTTTAATGTATTTTTATTTTCCCATCACTGGAGTTTTTTGAGAGAGATGAAAATTTTTCTTCTTTTTTCTCTCTCTTTAGTTTTTTTCTCTACTTTTTTGTTTTTCCCTTCTAACATTTTTTTCTTTTCCTTCTTGTCTTTCTTTTGTCTTCTTTTTCTCATTCATTATTTCTTGCTGTTGCTAGTAATTGTTTTCTTAATATGTCAATATCTAGATTGCTTTAGGATCATTTAAAATATTGTGACTCACTCTAGAAGAATGGTATCTGAACCAAATACCCTGCAAGGTCTCATCACAAATAAAGAAAGGTTGGATCCTAGGACAGAGGTCAAGATCAATAGTTAGCCATGTTGGGTGTAATGTCTATTGAAAAGTATACATTAAATAAACAAGTTTCCATACTACAAACAAAACTTTTCACTATGCTCAATCCACATGCCCCAACACAAACCAAACAAAACATAAAAGCATTAGAAGACAGCAAAGTGCCTCCAAAGATGCCCAACTCCCCATAGCTGAGCCATGAGGCATTGAAGGGGAGGAAACCAAAAGTCTCACACTCAAATTGTTCAAAATGGTATCAGGAAAAATGACAACTTCACAGAAAATGTTAAGTAATAAAGTGTTGAGCCAGTTAAACAAAATCATCAGTAAGTCTAAAGAAGACACAAAGAAAAACAGAACAGCCAACCAAAATGTGCAAAAACATGCAGAACCATCATAGAAAAGAATTGGAATCCATAAAAGGACTCCAAATTGAAATTCAGGGGATTAACAATTGTACTGAAAGTATGGGCAATGGAAGTGACCAATATGAGGACACAGTCTCAGAACTGGATGAGAGAGCTGTTGGTGGTGAACAACTAAGGAGAGATACCTGAAAAAGACAAGAGAAAATGAAAAATGAATCCAATAGCTCCTAGATGATGCAAAGAATACTAACATTAATTGCAATTAGTAAAAAAGATCAGAAGACAGTTCAAATGGCATAAAAATTTTTATTGAAATAATAGTTGGAAATTTTCCAAATAAGGTAAAAGAACTTAATGTACAGATAAGTGAGGTATACAGAACCCCAAATAGCCATCATTAGAAAAGAATGTCTTCAGAACACATCATAGTAAATATCTTGGAAGTTCAGCACAAGAACAGAATCTTAAACATGGTTAGAGGAAAGTCCATCAGAATTACAGTAGACTTAGCAAAACAAAATTCAAAGGGCAGCAGAACTTGGAAAGAGAAGTTTCAAGCCCTAAAAGAAAATAATTCCCAACCCAGGCTGACAAGCCCTGCAAAATTATCTTTTATAATTGATGGATAAATAAAATACTTCTAAGAAAACACGTAAAGAAATTCATGACTGTCAAACCAGTACTCCAAAATCTTCTCAGTGATACATTGGAAGGAGACAATGAAGCTGACAATGACAAAAGGTCTAATAGAATAAATACAAGCAGGGGGAGCAGTTAACTAGAAGGGAAAGATAGGGAATTATCAACAGGAAGATAAGGCAGTGACAGGAATAAGTCAGGACCTATCAGTAATAACTCTCAATGTGAATAATCTTAATTCCCCAGTCAAAGGAAGAACACTGAGAAAGTATACAACAAACAAAATCCAGTGGTATGTTGTACAAAAGAAACACATTTAACACATAAACAAACTCACAGACTAAAAATGAAAGGATGGAAAACAATTATCCATGCAATAGGAAACTGAAAAAAAAAAACAGTTGTAACTATATTATCTTTAGACAAAGTGAACTTCAAGCCATAATTTATCAAAATAGACAAAGGAACTCACTATATATTGGTTAAAGGAAAACTCCAACATGAACTTGTAACAATTATTAACCTAAATTTACCAAACAATGAATCATACATCCTCATAAAATAATTACAATTAGAAATAAAAAATCAGTAACATAAACACAATTACAGTGGGGGACATCAATACCCCACTATCACAAATAGATAACAAATAGATCAACTAGACAAAAAATCAATAAAGAAATATCAGAGATATATAAAATCTTTGCATGAATGGATTGAATAGATATCTACAGATTGTTCCACCTAAAATGAAATTCTTTCTAAAATCAACCACATACTAGCCAATAATCAACTTTATTTTTTATTTTAAAGAAAAAAACACTAAAAACAAATGATACAAAATTTCAAAACAAGATAGTAGGAGAGTGGGCTTTGCATGAGCCCTGACCTCCCAGAGCTCACAGAAACAGGCGGTCCATGATCACCACCAGTGCAGCCCATGTCTGGCTCCTGCATGTGCCCTGAGCTGCCTGGAGACATGAAATCAGGCAGTCCCTGATCCACTGACATCACAGTTCATGGCTGAGTGCTGAGAGAACCAGGTAGACCCCACCTACTTCCCAGGGACAGAGCAGGGGACCCTCAATCCTGCTGCCATTACACTCTGCATCTCTACCCTCCATGCACTCGGGGCAGCCAGGAGACACTGGCTCAGAAGGCCCATGAACAGCTAACACCACGGTTCACATTTGGGCCCTCACTGCATGTGCCCTGGGCTGCTTGCAGTATTAGATCAGGTGGTCCATGAACTGCTGACACAGTGGTTTTGCTTCTGGGCTTTGGATGTGCCCTGACCTCCCAGAGGACACAGAAACAGGTAGTCCATGATCATCGCCAGTGCAGCACATGTCTGGCTCCTGTGGGTGCCCTGAGCTGCCTGGCAACACTGAATCAGGTGGTCCACAAAATGCTGACCCTGCAGTTTATATCTGAGCTCTGCCTGGGCCCTGAACTCTCTGGGGACACAAAACCAAGTGGTCCATGATCACGCCACCAGTGCTGAACACTTCTAGGTCATACACATGCCCTGAGCTGCCTGGGGACACTGGATCAGGAGGTCTGTGATCTTCTGACACTAAGGTTCATCTCTGGGACCTGGGAGAACTAGGTTCACTCCACCAACCACTGGAAAACCCCAGAGTGAGTAGCCTATCTTGGTGTCCACTGAGGGGCAAGTTTGACCACCAGGAAAACTAGGGATGCTAGTGACCTTTGCTGAGCTGCCAGTGAAGAGGGAGACTGGGTGATTTTGATCACTCTGGCATCAAAAATGACGAGATGAAGAACAAAAATGCAATCTCAGAGCTCCACTCCACCCAGAAATAGTCCAGGAGACATCGACATAGTAGAACTTGGTAGATACACACCTTAAATTGCTGAAAGGATTGCAATAGAAGTAAGGAAACAACTCCATCAGACCATAGAAGAGATCAGATGAGAAATAATCTCTCAGGCAAAAAATGAAATAACAATATTAATGAAAGAATTGCTCAGCACATCTAGAGAAGACATATATAAAAAAATAGATGAGCATA